>NW_028157482.1:0-23232 GCF_964263955.1 Coregonus lavaretus
AACAGTAAAACAGGTTCTCCTCTCTCCTACAGACACTGATGATAGAACAGTAAAACAGGTTCTCCTCTCTCCTACAGACACTGACTGATGATAGAACAGTAAAACAGGTTATCCTCTCTCCTACAGACACTGACTGATGATAGAACAGTAAAACAGGTTCTCCTCTCTCCTACAGACACTGACTGATGATAGAACAGTAAAACAGGTTCTCCTCTCTCCTGCAGACACTGACTGATGATAGAACAGTAAAACAGGTTCTCCTCTCTCCTACAGACACTGATGATAGAACAGTAAAACAGGTTCTCCTCTCTCCTACAGACACTGATGATAGAAGAGTAAAACAGGTTCTCCACTCTCCTACAGACACCGATGATAGAACAGTAAAACAGGTTCTCCTCTCTCCTACAGACACTGACTGATGATAGAACAGTAAAACAGGTTCTCCTCTCTCCTAAAGACACTGACTGATGATAGAACAGTAAAACAGGTTCTCCTCTCTCCTACAGACACTGACTGATGATAGAACAGTAAAACAGGTTCTCCTCTCTCCTACAGACACTGATGATAGGACAGTAAAACAGGTTCTCCTCTCTCCTACAGACACTGACTGATGATAGAACAGTAAAACAGGTTCTCCTCTCTCCTACAGACACTGATGATAGAACAGTAAAACAGGTTCTCCTCTCTCCTACAGACACTGACTGATGATAGAACAGTAAAACAGGTTCTCCTCTCTCCTACAGACACTGACTGATGATAGAACAGTAAAACAGGTTCTCCTTTCTCCTACAGACACTGACAGATGATAGAACAGTAAAACAGGTTATCCTCTCTCCTACAGACACTGATGATAGAACAGTAAAACAGGTTCTCCTCTCTCCTACAGACACTGATGATAGAACAGTAAAACAGGTTCTCCTCTCTCCTACAGACACTGATGATAGAACAGTAAAACAGGTTCTCCACTCTCCTACAGACACCGATGATAGAACAGTAAAACAGGTTCTCCTCTCTCCTACAGACACTGATGATAGAACAGTAAAACAGGTTCTCCTCTCTCCTACAGACACTGATGATAGAACAGTAAAACAGGTTCTCCTCTCTCCTACAGACACTGATGATAGAACAGTAAAACAGGTTCTCCACTCTCCTACAGACACCGATGATAGAACAGTAAAACAGGTTCTCCTCTCTCCTACAGACACTGACTGATGATAGAACAGTAAAACAGGTTCTCCTCTCTCCTACAGACACTGATGATAGAACAGTAAAACAGGTTCTCCTCTCTCCTACAGACACTGACTGATGATAGAACAGTAAAACAGGTTCTCCTCTCTCCTACAGACACTGACTGATGATAGAACAGTAAAACAGGTTCTCCTCTCTCCTACAGACACTGACTGATGATAGAACAGTAAAACAGGTTCTCCTCTCTCCTACAGACACTGATGATAGAACAGTAAAACAGGTTCTCCTCTCTCCTACAGACACTGACTGATGATAGAACAGTAAAACAGGTTCTCCTCTCTCCTACAGACACTGATGATAGAACAGTAAAACAGGTTCTCCACTCTCCTACAGACACTGATGATACAACAGTAAAACAGGTTCTCCTCTCTCCTACAGACACTGACTGATGATAGAACAGTAAAACAGGTTCTCCTCTCTCCTACAGACACTGATGATAGAACAGTAAAACAGGTTCTCCTCTCTCCTACAGACACTGATGATACAACAGTAAAACAGGTTCTCCTCTCTCCTACAGACACTGACTGATGATAAAACAGTAAAACAGGTTATCCTCTCTCCTACAGACACTGATGATAGGACAGTAAAACAGGTTCTCCTCTCTCCTACAGACACTGACTGATGATAGAAGAGTATAACAGGTTCTCCTCTCTCTTACAGACACTGACTGATGATAGAACAGTAAAACAGGTTCTCCTCTCTCCTACAGACACTGATGATAGAACAGTAAAACAGGTTCTCCTCTCTCCTACAGACACTGACTGATGATAGAACAGTAAAACAGGTTATCCTCTCTCCTACAGACACTGACTGATGATAGAACAGTAAAACAGGTTCTCCTCTCTCCTACAGACACTGACTGATGATAGAACAGTAAAACAGGTTCTCCTCTCTCCTGCAGACACTGACTGATGATAGAACAGTAAAACAGGTTCTCCTCTCTCCTACAGACACTGATGATAGAACAGTAAAACAGGTTCTCCTCTCTCCTACAGACACTGATGATAGAAGAGTAAAACAGGTTCTCCACTCTCCTACAGACACCGATGATAGAACAGTAAAACAGGTTCTCCTCTCTCCTACAGACACTGACTGATGATAGAACAGTAAAACAGGTTCTCCTCTCTCCTAAAGACACTGACTGATGATAGAACAGTAAAACAGGTTCTCCTCTCTCCTACAGACACTGACTGATGATAGAACAGTAAAACAGGTTCTCCTCTCTCCTACAGACACTGATGATAGGACAGTAAAACAGGTTCTCCTCTCTCCTACAGACACTGACTGATGATAGAACAGTAAAACAGGTTCTCCTCTCTCCTACAGACACTGATGATAGAACAGTAAAACAGGTTCTCCTCTCTCCTACAGACACTGACTGATGATAGAACAGTAAAACAGGTTCTCCTCTCTCCTACAGACACTGACTGATGATAGAACAGTAAAACAGGTTCTCCTTTCTCCTACAGACACTGACAGATGATAGAACAGTAAAACAGGTTATCCTCTCTCCTACAGACACTGATGATAGAACAGTAAAACAGGTTCTCCTCTCTCCTACAGACACTGATGATAGAACAGTAAAACAGGTTCTCCTCTCTCCTACAGACACTGATGATAGAACAGTAAAACAGGTTCTCCACTCTCCTACAGACACCGATGATAGAACAGTAAAACAGGTTCTCCTCTCTCCTACAGACACTGATGATAGAACAGTAAAACAGGTTCTCCTCTCTCCTACAGACACTGATGATAGAACAGTAAAACAGGTTCTCCTCTCTCCTACAGACACTGATGATAGAACAGTAAAACAGGTTCTCCACTCTCCTACAGACACCGATGATAGAACAGTAAAACAGGTTCTCCTCTCTCCTACAGACACTGACTGATGATAGAACAGTAAAACAGGTTCTCCTCTCTCCTACAGACACTGATGATAGAACAGTAAAACAGGTTCTCCTCTCTCCTACAGACACTGACTGATGATAGAACAGTAAAACAGGTTCTCCTCTCTCCTACAGACACTGACTGATGATAGAACAGTAAAACAGGTTCTCCTCTCTCCTACAGACACTGACTGATGATAGAACAGTAAAACAGGTTCTCCTCTCTCCTACAGACACTGATGATAGAACAGTAAAACAGGTTCTCCTCTCTCCTACAGACACTGACTGATGATAGAACAGTAAAACAGGTTCTCCTCTCTCCTACAGACACTGATGATAGAACAGTAAAACAGGTTCTCCACTCTCCTACAGACACTAATGATAGGACAGTAAAACAGGTTCTCCTCTCTCCTACAGACACTGATGATAGAACAGTAAAACAGGTTCTCCTCTCTCCTACAGACACTGATGATAGAACAGTAAAACAGGTTCTCCTCTCTCCTACAGACACTGATGATACAACAGTAAAACAGGTTCTCCTCTCTCCTACAGACACTGACTGATGATAAAACAGTAAAACAGGTTATCCTCTCTCCTACAGACACTGATGATAGGACAGTAAAACAGGTTCTCCTCTCTCCTACAGACACTGACTGATGATAGAACAGTAAAACAGGTTCTCCTCTCTCCTACAGACACTGACTGATGATAGAACAGTAAAACAGGTTCTCCTCTCTCCTACAGACACTGATGATAGAACAGTAAAACAGGTTCTCCTCTCTCCTACAGACACTGACTGATGATAGAACAGTAAAACAGGTTCTCCTCTCTCCTACAGACACTGACTGATGATAGAACAGTAAAACAGGTTCTCCTCTCTCCTACAGACACTGATGATAGAACAGTAAAACAGGTTCTCCTCTCTCCTACAGACACTGACTGATGATAGAAGAGTATAACAGGTTCTCCTCTCTCTTACAGACACTGACTGATGATAGAACAGTAAAACAGGTTCTCCTCTCTCCTACAGACACTGATGATAGAACAGTAAAACAGGTTCTCCTCTCTCCTACAGACACTGACTGATGATAGAACAGTAAAACAGGTTATCCTCTCTCCTACAGACACTGACTGATGATAGAACAGTAAAACAGGTTCTCCTCTCTCCTACAGACACTGACTGATGATAGAACAGTAAAACAGGTTCTCCTCTCTCCTGCAGACACTGACTGATGATAGAACAGTAAAACAGGTTCTCCTCTCTCCTACAGACACTGATGATAGAACAGTAAAACAGGTTCTCCTCTCTCCTACAGACACTGATGATAGAAGAGTAAAACAGGTTCTCCACTCTCCTACAGACACCGATGATAGAACAGTAAAACAGGTTCTCCTCTCTCCTACAGACACTGACTGATGATAGAACAGTAAAACAGGTTCTCCTCTCTCCTACAGACACTGATGATAGAACAGTAAAACAGGTTCTCCTCTCTCCTACAGACACTGACTGATGATAGAACAGTAAAACAGGTTCTCCTCTCTCCTACAGACACTGATGATACAACAGTAAAACAGGTTCTCCTCTCTCCTACAGACACTGACTGATGATAGAACAGTAAAACAGGTTCTCCTCTCTCCTACAGACACTGACTGATGATAGAACAGTAAAACAGGTTCTCCTCTCTCCTACAGACACTGATGATAGAACAGTAAAACAGGTTCTCCTCTCTCCTACAGACACTGACTGATGATAGAACAGTAAAACAGGTTCTCCTCTCTCCTACAGACACTGACTGATGATAGAACAGTAAAACAGGTTCTCCTATTTCCTACAGACACTGACTGATGATAGAACAGTAAAACAGGTTCTCCTCTCTCCTACAGACACTGATGATAGAACAGTAAAACAGGTTCTCCTCTCTCCTACAGACACTGACTGATGATAGAACAGTAAAACAGGTTCTCCTCTCTCCTACAGACACTGATGATAGAACAGTAAAACAGGTTCTCCACTCTCCTACAGACACTAATGATAGGACAGTAAAACAGGTTCTCCTCTCTCCTACAGACACTGATGATAGAACAGTAAAACAGGTTCTCCTCTCTCCTACAGACACTGATGATAGAACAGTAAAACAGGTTCTCCTCTCTCCTACAGACACTGATGATAGAACAGTAAAACAGGTTCTCCTCTCTCCTACAGACACTGATGATAGAACAGTAAAACAGGTTCTCCTCTCTCCTACAGACACTGATGATACAACAGTAAAACAGGTTCTCCTCTCTCCTACAGACACTGATGATAGAAGAGTAAAACAGGTTCTCCACTCTCCTACAGACACCGATGATAGAACAGTAAAACAGGTTCTCCTCTCTCCTACAGACACTGACTGATGATAGAACAGTAAAACAGGTTCTCCTCTCTCCTAAAGACACTGACTGATGATAGAACAGTAAAACAGGTTCTCCTCTCTCCTACAGACACTGACTGATGATAGAACAGTAAAACAGGTTCTCCTCTCTCCTACAGACACTGATGATAGGACAGTAAAACAGGTTCTCCTCTCTCCTACAGACACTGACTGATGATAGAACAGTAAAACAGGTTCTCCTCTCTCCTACAGACACTGATGATAGAACAGTAAAACAGGTTCTCCTCTCTCCTACAGACACTGACTGATGATAGAACAGTAAAACAGGTTCTCCTCTCTCCTACAGACACTGACTGATGATAGAACAGTAAAACAGGTTCTCCTTTCTCCTACAGACACTGACAGATGATAGAACAGTAAAACAGGTTATCCTCTCTCCTACAGACACTGATGATAGAACAGTAAAACAGGTTCTCCTCTCTCCTACAGACACTGATGATAGAACAGTAAAACAGGTTCTCCTCTCTCCTACAGACACTGATGATAGAACAGTAAAACAGGTTCTCCACTCTCCTACAGACACCGATGATAGAACAGTAAAACAGGTTCTCCTCTCTCCTACAGACACTGATGATAGAACAGTAAAACAGGTTCTCCTCTCTCCTACAGACACTGATGATAGAACAGTAAAACAGGTTCTCCTCTCTCCTACAGACACTGATGATAGAACAGTAAAACAGGTTCTCCACTCTCCTACAGACACCGATGATAGAACAGTAAAACAGGTTCTCCTCTCTCCTACAGACACTGACTGATGATAGAACAGTAAAACAGGTTCTCCTCTCTCCTACAGACACTGATGATAGAACAGTAAAACAGGTTCTCCTCTCTCCTACAGACACTGACTGATGATAGAACAGTAAAACAGGTTCTCCTCTCTCCTACAGACACTGACTGATGATAGAACAGTAAAACAGGTTCTCCTCTCTCCTACAGACACTGACTGATGATAGAACAGTAAAACAGGTTCTCCTCTCTCCTACAGACACTGATGATAGAACAGTAAAACAGGTTCTCCTCTCTCCTACAGACACTGACTGATGATAGAACAGTAAAACAGGTTCTCCTCTCTCCTACAGACACTGATGATAGAACAGTAAAACAGGTTCTCCACTCTCCTACAGACACTAATGATAGGACAGTAAAACAGGTTCTCCTCTCTCCTACAGACACTGATGATAGAACAGTAAAACAGGTTCTCCTCTCTCCTACAGACACTGATGATAGAACAGTAAAACAGGTTCTCCTCTCTCCTACAGACACTGATGATACAACAGTAAAACAGGTTCTCCTCTCTCCTACAGACACTGACTGATGATAAAACAGTAAAACAGGTTATCCTCTCTCCTACAGACACTGATGATAGGACAGTAAAACAGGTTCTCCTCTCTCCTACAGACACTGACTGATGATAGAACAGTAAAACAGGTTCTCCTCTCTCCTACAGACACTGACTGATGATAGAACAGTAAAACAGGTTCTCCTCTCTCCTACAGACACTGATGATAGAACAGTAAAACAGGTTCTCCTCTCTCCTACAGACACTGACTGATGATAGAACAGTAAAACAGGTTCTCCTCTCTCCTACAGACACTGACTGATGATAGAACAGTAAAACAGGTTCTCCTCTCTCCTACAGACACTGATGATAGAACAGTAAAACAGGTTCTCCTCTCTCCTACAGACACTGACTGATGATAGAAGAGTATAACAGGTTCTCCTCTCTCTTACAGACACTGACTGATGATAGAACAGTAAAACAGGTTCTCCTCTCTCCTACAGACACTGATGATAGAACAGTAAAACAGGTTCTCCTCTCTCCTACAGACACTGACTGATGATAGAACAGTAAAACAGGTTATCCTCTCTCCTACAGACACTGACTGATGATAGAACAGTAAAACAGGTTCTCCTCTCTCCTACAGACACTGACTGATGATAGAACAGTAAAACAGGTTCTCCTCTCTCCTGCAGACACTGACTGATGATAGAACAGTAAAACAGGTTCTCCTCTCTCCTACAGACACTGATGATAGAACAGTAAAACAGGTTCTCCTCTCTCCTACAGACACTGATGATAGAAGAGTAAAACAGGTTCTCCACTCTCCTACAGACACCGATGATAGAACAGTAAAACAGGTTCTCCTCTCTCCTACAGACACTGACTGATGATAGAACAGTAAAACAGGTTCTCCTCTCTCCTACAGACACTGATGATAGAACAGTAAAACAGGTTCTCCTCTCTCCTACAGACACTGACTGATGATAGAACAGTAAAACAGGTTCTCCTCTCTCCTACAGACACTGATGATACAACAGTAAAACAGGTTCTCCTCTCTCCTACAGACACTGACTGATGATAGAACAGTAAAACAGGTTCTCCTCTCTCCTACAGACACTGACTGATGATAGAACAGTAAAACAGGTTCTCCTCTCTCCTACAGACACTGATGATAGAACAGTAAAACAGGTTCTCCTCTCTCCTACAGACACTGACTGATGATAGAACAGTAAAACAGGTTCTCCTCTCTCCTACAGACACTGACTGATGATAGAACAGTAAAACAGGTTCTCCTCTATCCTACAGACACTGACTGATGATAGAACAGTAAAACAGGTTCTCCTCTCTCCTACAGACACTGATGATAGAACAGTAAAACAGGTTCTCCTCTCTCCTACAGACACTGACTGATGATAGAACAGTAAAACAGGTTCTCCTCTCTCCTACAGACACTGATGATAGAACAGTAAAACAGGTTCTCCACTCTCCTACAGACACTAATGATAGGACAGTAAAACAGGTTCTCCTCTCTCCTACAGACACTGATGATAGAACAGTAAAACAGGTTCTCCTCTCTCCTACAGACACTGATGATAGAACAGTAAAACAGGTTCTCCTCTCTCCTACAGACACTGATGATAGAACAGTAAAACAGGTTCTCCTCTCTCCTACAGACACTGATGATAGAACAGTAAAACAGGTTCTCCTCTCTCCTACAGACACTGATGATACAACAGTAAAACAGGTTCTCCTCTCTCCTACAGACACTGACTGATGATAGAACAGTAAAACAGGTTCTCCTCTCTCCTACAGACACTGACTGATGATAGAACAGTAAAACAGGTTCTCCTCTCTCCTACAGACACTGATGATAGAACAGTAAAACAGGTTCTCCTCTCTCCTACAGACACTGACTGATGATAGAACAGTAAAACAGGTTCTCCTCTCTCCTACAGACACTGATGATACAACAGTAAAACAGGTTCTCCTCTCTCCTACAGACACTGACTGATGATAGAACAGTAAAACAGGTTCTCCTCTCTCCTACAGACACTGACTGATGATAGAACAGTAAAACAGGTTCTCCTCTCTCCTACAGACACTGATGATAGAACAGTAAAACAGGTTCTCCTCTCTCCTACAGACACTGACTGATGATAGAACAGTAAAACAGGTTCTCCTCTCTCCTACAGACACTGACTGATGATAGAACAGTAAAACAGGTTCTCCTATTTCCTACAGACACTGACTGATGATAGAACAGTAAAACAGGTTCTCCTCTCTCCTACAGACACTGATGATAGAACAGTAAAACAGGTTCTCCTCTCTCCTACAGACACTGACTGATGATAGAACAGTAAAACAGGTTCTCCTCTCTCCTACAGACACTGATGATAGAACAGTAAAACAGGTTCTCCACTCTCCTACAGACACTAATGATAGGACAGTAAAACAGGTTCTCCTCTCTCCTACAGACACTGATGATAGAACAGTAAAACAGGTTCTCCTCTCTCCTACAGACACTGATGATAGAACAGTAAAACAGGTTCTCCACTCTCCTACAGACACCGATGATAGAACAGTAAAACAGGTTCTCCTCTCTCCTACAGACACTGACTGATGATAGAACAGTAAAACAGGTTCTCCTCTCTCCTACAGACACTGATGATAGAACAGTAAAACAGGTTCTCCTCTCTCCTACAGACACTGACTGATGATAGAACAGTAAAACAGGTTCTCCTCTCTCCTACAGACACTGACTGATGATAGAACAGTAAAACAGGTTCTCCTCTCTCCTACAGACACTGACTGATGATAGAACAGTAAAACAGGTTCTCCTCTCTCCTACAGACACTGATGATAGAACAGTAAAACAGGTTCTCCTCTCTCCTACAGACACTGACTGATGATAGAACAGTAAAACAGGTTCTCCTCTCTCCTACAGACACTGATGATAGAACAGTAAAACAGGTTCTCCACTCTCCTACAGACACTAATGATAGGACATTAAAACAGGTTCTCCTCTCTCCTACAGACACTGATGATAGAACAGTAAAACAGGTTCTCCTCTCTCCTACAGACACTGATGATAGAACAGTAAAACAGGTTCTCCTCTCTCCTACAGACACTGATGATACAACAGTAAAACAGGTTCTCCTCTCTCCTACAGACACTGACTGATGATAAAACAGTAAAACAGGTTATCCTCTCTCCTACAGACACTGATGATAGGACAGTAAAACAGGTTCTCCTCTCTCCTACAGACACTGACTGATGATAGAACAGTAAAACAGGTTCTCCTCTCTCCTACAGACACTGACTGATGATAGAACAGTAAAACAGGTTCTCCTCTCTCCTACAGACACTGATGATAGAACAGTAAAACAGGTTCTCCTCTCTCCTACAGACACTGACTGATGATAGAACAGTAAAACAGGTTCTCCTCTCTCCTACAGACACTGACTGATGATAGAACAGTAAAACAGGTTCTCCTCTCTCCTACAGACACTGATGATAGAACAGTAAAACAGGTTCTCCTCTCTCCTACAGACACTGACTGATGATAGAAGAGTATAACAGGTTCTCCTCTCTCTTACAGACACTGACTGATGATAGAACAGTAAAACAGGTTCTCCTCTCTCCTACAGACACTGATGATAGAACAGTAAAACAGGTTCTCCTCTCTCCTACAGACACTGACTGATGATAGAACAGTAAAACAGGTTATCCTCTCTCCTACAGACACTGACTGATGATAGAACAGTAAAACAGGTTCTCCTCTCTCCTACAGACACTGACTGATGATAGAACAGTAAAACAGGTTCTCCTCTCTCCTGCAGACACTGACTGATGATAGAACAGTAAAACAGGTTCTCCTCTCTCCTACAGACACTGATGATAGAACAGTAAAACAGGTTCTCCTCTCTCCTACAGACACTGATGATAGAAGAGTAAAACAGGTTCTCCACTCTCCTACAGACACCGATGATAGAACAGTAAAACAGGTTCTCCTCTCTCCTACAGACACTGACTGATGATAGAACAGTAAAACAGGTTCTCCTCTCTCCTACAGACACTGATGATAGAACAGTAAAACAGGTTCTCCTCTCTCCTACAGACACTGACTGATGATAGAACAGTAAAACAGGTTCTCCTCTCTCCTACAGACACTGATGATACAACAGTAAAACAGGTTCTCCTCTCTCCTACAGACACTGACTGATGATAGAACAGTAAAACAGGTTCTCCTCTCTCCTACAGACACTGACTGATGATAGAACAGTAAAACAGGTTCTCCTCTCTCCTACAGACACTGATGATAGAACAGTAAAACAGGTTCTCCTCTCTCCTACAGACACTGACTGATGATAGAACAGTAAAACAGGTTCTCCTCTCTCCTACAGACACTGACTGATGATAGAACAGTAAAACAGGTTCTCCTCTATCCTACAGACACTGACTGATGATAGAACAGTAAAACAGGTTCTCCTCTCTCCTACAGACACTGATGATAGAACAGTAAAACAGGTTCTCCTCTCTCCTACAGACACTGACTGATGATAGAACAGTAAAACAGGTTCTCCTCTCTCCTACAGACACTGATGATAGAACAGTAAAACAGGTTCTCCACTCTCCTACAGACACTAATGATAGGACAGTAAAACAGGTTCTCCTCTCTCCTACAGACACTGATGATAGAACAGTAAAACAGGTTCTCCTCTCTCCTACAGACACTGATGATAGAACAGTAAAACAGGTTCTCCTCTCTCCTACAGACACTGATGATAGAACAGTAAAACAGGTTCTCCTCTCTCCTACAGACACTGATGATAGAACAGTAAAACAGGTTCTCCTCTCTCCTACAGACACTGATGATACAACAGTAAAACAGGTTCTCCTCTCTCCTACAGACACTGACTGATGATAGAACAGTAAAACAGGTTCTCCTCTCTCCTACAGACACTGACTGATGATAGAACAGTAAAACAGGTTCTCCTCTCTCCTACAGACACTGATGATAGAACAGTAAAACAGGTTCTCCTCTCTCCTACAGACACTGACTGATGAAAGAACAGTAAAACAGGTTCTCCTCTCTCCTACAGACACTGATGATACAACAGTAAAACAGGTTCTCCTCTCTCCTACAGACACTGACTGATGATAGAACAGTAAAACAGGTTCTCCTCTCTCCTACAGACACTGACTGATGATAGAACAGTAAAACAGGTTCTCCTCTCTCCTACAGACACTGATGATAGAACAGTAAAACAGGTTCTCCTCTCTCCTACAGACACTGACTGATGATAGAACAGTAAAACAGGTTCTCCTCTCTCCTACAGACACTGACTGATGATAGAACAGTAAAACAGGTTCTCCTATTTCCTACAGACACTGACTGATGATAGAACAGTAAAACAGGTTCTCCTCTCTCCTACAGACACTGATGATAGAACAGTAAAACAGGTTCTCCTCTCTCCTACAGACACTGACTGATGATAGAACAGTAAAACAGGTTCTCCTCTCTCCTACAGACACTGATGATAGAACAGTAAAACAGGTTCTCCACTCTCCTACAGACACTAATGATAGGACAGTAAAACAGGTTCTCCTCTCTCCTACAGACACTGATGATAGAACAGTAAAACAGGTTCTCCTCTCTCCTACAGACACTGATGATAGAACAGTAAAACAGGTTCTCCTCTCTCCTACAGACACTGATGATAGAACAGTAAAACAGGTTCTCCTCTCTCCTACAGACACTGATGATAGAACAGTAAAACAGGTTCTCCTCTCTCCTACAGACACTGATGATACAACAGTAAAACAGGTTCTCCTCTCTCCTACAGACACTGATGATAGAAGAGTAAAACAGGTTCTCCACTCTCCTACAGACACCGATGATAGAACAGTAAAACAGGTTCTCCTCTCTCCTACAGACACTGACTGATGATAGAACAGTAAAACAGGTTCTCCTCTCTCCTAAAGACACTGACTGATGATAGAACAGTAAAACAGGTTCTCCTCTCTCCTACAGACACTGACTGATGATAGAACAGTAAAACAGGTTCTCCTCTCTCCTACAGACACTGATGATAGGACAGTAAAACAGGTTCTCCTCTCTCCTACAGACACTGACTGATGATAGAACAGTAAAACAGGTTCTCCTCTCTCCTACAGACACTGATGATAGAACAGTAAAACAGGTTCTCCTCTCTCCTACAGACACTGACTGATGATAGAACAGTAAAACAGGTTCTCCTCTCTCCTACAGACACTGACTGATGATAGAACAGTAAAACAGGTTCTCCTTTCTCCTACAGACACTGACAGATGATATAACAGTAAAACAGGTTATCCTCTCTCCTACAGACACTGATGATAGAACAGTAAAACAGGTTCTCCTCTCTCCTACAGACACTGATGATAGAACAGTAAAACAGGTTCTCCTCTCTCCTACAGACACTGATGATAGAACAGTAAAACAGGTTCTCCACTCTCCTACAGACACCGATGATAGAACAGTAAAACAGGTTCTCCTCTCTCCTACAGACACTGATGATAGAACAGTAAAACAGGTTCTCCTCTCTCCTACAGACACTGATGATAGAACAGTAAAACAGGTTCTCCTCTCTCCTACAGACACTGATGATAGAACAGTAAAACAGGTTCTCCACTCTCCTACAGACACCGATGATAGAACAGTAAAACAGGTTCTCCTCTCTCCTACAGACACTGACTGATGATAGAACAGTAAAACAGGTTCTCCTCTCTCCTACAGACACTGATGATAGAACAGTAAAACAGGTTCTCCTCTCTCCTACAGACACTGACTGATGATAGAACAGTAAAACAGGTTCTCCTCTCTCCTACAGACACTGACTGATGATAGAACAGTAAAACAGGTTCTCCTCTCTCCTACAGACACTGACTGATGATAGAACAGTAAAACAGGTTCTCCTCTCTCCTACAGACACTGATGATAGAACAGTAAAACAGGTTCTCCTCTCTCCTACAGACACTGACTGATGATAGAACAGTAAAACAGGTTCTCCTCTCTCCTACAGACACTGATGATAGAACAGTAAAACAGGTTCTCCACTCTCCTACAGACACTAATGATAGGACAGTAAAACAGGTTCTCCTCTCTCCTACAGACACTGATGATAGAACAGTAAAACAGGTTCTCCTCTCTCCTACAGACACTGATGATAGAACAGTAAAACAGGTTCTCCTCTCTCCTACAGACACTGATGATACAACAGTAAAACAGGTTCTCCTCTCTCCTACAGACACTGACTGATGATAAAACAGTAAAACAGGTTATCCTCTCTCCTACAGACACTGATGATAGGACAGTAAAACAGGTTCTCCTCTCTCCTACAGACACTGACTGATGATAGAACAGTAAAACAGGTTCTCCTCTCTCCTACAGACACTGACTGATGATAGAACAGTAAAACAGGTTCTCCTCTCTCCTACAGACACTGATGATAGAACAGTAAAACAGGTTCTCCTCTCTCCTACAGACACTGACTGATGATAGAACAGTAAAACAGGTTCTCCTCTCTCCTACAGACACTGACTGATGATAGAACAGTAAAACAGGTTCTCCTCTCTCCTACAGACACTGATGATAGAACAGTAAAACAGGTTCTCCTCTCTCCTACAGACACTGACTGATGATAGAAGAGTATAACAGGTTCTCCTCTCTCTTACAGACACTGACTGATGATAGAACAGTAAAACAGGTTCTCCTCTCTCCTACAGACACTGATGATAGAACAGTAAAACAGGTTCTCCTCTCTCCTACAGACACTGACTGATGATAGAACAGTAAAACAGGTTATCCTCTCTCCTACAGACACTGACTGATGATAGAACAGTAAAACAGGTTCTCCTCTCTCCTACAGACACTGACTGATGATAGAACAGTAAAACAGGTTCTCCTCTCTCCTGCAGACACTGACTGATGATAGAACAGTAAAACAGGTTCTCCTCTCTCCTACAGACACTGATGATAGAACAGTAAAACAGGTTCTCCTCTCTCCTACAGACACTGATGATAGAAGAGTAAAACAGGTTCTCCACTCTCCTACAGACACCGATGATAGAACAGTAAAACAGGTTCTCCTCTCTCCTACAGACACTGACTGATGATAGAACAGTAAAACAGGTTCTCCTCTCTCCTACAGACACTGATGATAGAACAGTAAAACAGGTTCTCCTCTCTCCTACAGACACTGACTGATGATAGAACAGTAAAACAGGTTCTCCTCTCTCCTACAGACACTGATGATACAACAGTAAAACAGGTTCTCCTCTCTCCTACAGACACTGACTGATGATAGAACAGTAAAACAGGTTCTCCTCTCTCCTACAGACACTGACTGATGATAGAACAGTAAAACAGGTTCTCCTCTCTCCTACAGACACTGATGATAGAACAGTAAAACAGGTTCTCCTCTCTCCTACAGACACTGACTGATGATAGAACAGTAAAACAGGTTCTCCTCTCTCCTACAGACACTGACTGATGATAGAACAGTAAAACAGGTTCTCCTCTATCCTACAGACACTGACTGATGATAGAACAGTAAAACAGGTTCTCCTCTCTCCTACAGACACTGATGATAGAACAGTAAAACAGGTTCTCCTCTCTCCTACAGACACTGACTGATGATAGAACAGTAAAACAGGTTCTCCTCTCTCCTACAGACACTGATGATAGAACAGTAAAACAGGTTCTCCACTCTCCTACAGACACTAATGATAGGACAGTAAAACAGGTTCTCCTCTCTCCTACAGACACTGATGATAGAACAGTAAAACAGGTTCTCCTCTCTCCTACAGACACTGATGATAGAACAGTAAAACAGGTTCTCCTCTCTCCTACAGACACTGATGATAGAACAGTAAAACAGGTTCTCCTCTCTCCTACAGACACTGATGATAGAACAGTAAAACAGGTTCTCCTCTCTCCTACAGACACTGATGATACAACAGTAAAACAGGTTCTCCTCTCTCCTACAGACACTGACTGATGATAGAACAGTAAAACAGGTTCTCCTCTCTCCTACAGACACTGACTGATGATACAACAGTAAAACAGGTTCTCCTCTCTCCTACAGACACTGATGATAGAACAGTAAAACAGGTTCTCCTCTCTCCTACAGACACTGACTGATGATAGAACAGTAAAACAGGTTCTCCTCTCTCCTACAGACACTGACTGATGATACAACAGTAAAACAGGTTATCCTCTCTCCTACAGACACTGATGATAGAACAGTAAAACAGGTTCTCCTCTCTCCTACAGACACTGATGATAGAACAGTAAAACAGGTTCTCCTCTCTCCTACAGACACTGATGATAGAACAGTAAAACAGGTTCTCCACTCTCCTACAGACACCGATGATAGAACAGTAAAACAGGTTCTCCTCTCTCCTACAGACACTGATGATAGAACAGTAAAACAGGTTCTCCTCTCTCCTACAGACACTGATGATAGAACAGTAAAACAGGTTCTCCTCTCTCCTACAGACACTGATGATAGAACAGTAAAACAGGTTCTCCACTCTCCTACAGACACCGATGATAGAACAGTAAAACAGGTTCTCCTCTCTCCTACAGACACTGACTGATGATAGAACAGTAAAACAGGTTCTCCTCTCTCCTACAGACACTGATGATAGAACAGTAAAACAGGTTCTCCTCTCTCCTACAGACACTGACTGATGATAGAACAGTAAAACAGGTTATCCTCTCTCCTACAGACACTGACTGATGATAGAACAGTAAAACAGGTTCTCCTCTCTCCTACAGACACTGACTGATGATAGAACAGTAAAACAGGTTCTCCTCTCTCCTACAGACACTGATGATAGAACAGTAAAACAGGTTCTCCTCTCTCCTACAGACACTGACTGATGATAGAACAGTAAAACAGGTTCTCCTCTCTCCTACAGACACTGATGATAGAACAGTAAAACAGGTTCTCCACTCTCCTACAGACACTAATGATAGGACAGTAAAACAGGTTCTCCTCTCTCCTACAGACACTGATGATAGAACAGTAAAACAGGTTCTCCTCTATCCTACAGACACTGATGATAGAACAGTAAAACAGGTTCTCCTCTCTCCTACAGACACTGATGATACAACAGTAAAACAGGTTCTCCTCTCTCCTACAGACACTGACTGATGATAAAACAGTAAAACAGGTTATCCTCTCTCCTACAGACACTGATGATAGGACAGTAAAACAGGTTCTCCTCTCTCCTACAGACACTGACTGATGATAGAACAGTAAAACAGGTTCTCCTCTCTCCTACAGACACTGACTGATGATAGAACAGTAAAACAGGTTCTCCTCTCTCCTACAGACACTGATGATAGAACAGTGAAACAGGTTCTCCTCTCTCCTACAGACACTGACTGATGATAGAACAGTAAAACAGGTTCTCCTCTCTCCTACAGACACTGACTGATGATAGAACAGTAAAACAGGTTCTCCTCTCTCCTACAGACACTGATGATAGAACAGTAAAACAGGTTCTCCTCTCTCCTACAGACACTGACTGATGATAGAAGAGTATAACAGGTTCTCCTCTCTCTTACAGACACTGACTGATGATAGAACAGTAAAACAGGTTCTCCTCTCTCCTACAGACACTGATGATAGAACAGTAAAACAGGTTCTCCTCTCTCCTACAGACACTGACTGATGATAGAACAGTAAAACAGGTTATCCTCTCTCCTACAGACACTGACTGATGATAGAACAGTAAAACAGGTTCTCCTCTCTCCTACAGACACTGACTGATGATAGAACAGTAAAACAGGTTCTCCTCTCTCCTGCAGACACTGACTGATGATAGAACAGTAAAACAGGTTCTCCTCTCTCCTACAGACACTGATGATAGAACAGTAAAACAGGTTCTCCTCTCTCCTACAGACACTGATGATAGAAGAGTAAAACAGGTTCTCCACTCTCCTACAGACACCGATGATAGAACAGTAAAACAGGTTCTCCTCTCTCCTACAGACACTGACTGATGATAGAACAGTAAAACAGGTTCTCCTCTCTCCTACAGACACTGATGATAGAACAGTAAAACAGGTTCTCCTCTCTCCTACAGACACTGACTGATGATAGAACAGTAAAACAGGTTCTCCTCTCTCCTACAGACACTGATGATAGAACAGTAAAACAGGTTCTCCTCTCTCCTACAGACACTGACTGATGATAGAACAGTAAAACAGGTTCTCCTCTCTCCTACAGACACTGACTGATGATAGAACAGTAAAACAGGTTCTCCTCTCTCCTACAGACACTGATGATAGAACAGTAAAACAGGTTCTCCTCTCTCCTACAGACACTGACTGATGATAGAACAGTAAAACAGGTTCTCCTCTCTCCTACAGACACTGACTGATGATAGAACAGTAAAACAGGTTCTCCTCTATCCTACAGACACTGACTGATGATAGAACAGTAAAACAGGTTCTCCTCTCTCCTACAGACACTGATGATAGAACAGTAAAACAGGTTCTCCTCTCTCCTACAGACACTGACTGATGATAGAACAGTAAAACAGGTTCTCCTCTCTCCTACAGACACTGATGATAGAACAGTAAAACAGGTTCTCCACTCTCCTACAGACACTAATGATAGGACAGTAAAACAGGTTCTCCTCTCTCCTACAGACACTGATGATAGAACAGTAAAACAGGTTCTCCTCTCTCCTACAGACACTGATGATAGAACAGTAAAACAGGTTCTCCTCTCTCCTACAGACACTGATGATAGAACAGTAAAACAGGTTCTCCTCTCTCCTACAGACACTGACTGATGATAGAACAGTAAAACAGGTTATCCTCTCTCCTACAGACACTGATGATAGGACAGTAAAACAGGTTCTCCTCTCTCCTACAGACACTGACTGATGATAGAACAGTAAAACAGGTTCTCCTCTCTCCTACAGACACTGACTGATGATAGAACAGTAAAACAGGTTCTCCTCTCTCCTACAGACACTGACTGATGATAGAACAGTAAAACAGGTTCTCCTCTCTCCTACAGACACTGACTGATGATAGAACAGTAAAACAGGTTCTCCTCTCTCCTACAGACACTGACTGATGATAGAACAGTAAAACAGGTTCTCCTCTCTCCTACAGACACTGATGATAGAACAGTAAAACAGGTTCTCCTCTCTCCTACAGACACTGACTGATGATAGAACAGTAAAACAGGTTCTCCTCTCTCCTACAGACACTGATGATAGAACAGTAAAACAGGTTCTCCTCTCTCCTACAGACACTGATGATAGAACAGTAAAACAGGTTCTCCACTCTCCTACAGACACTGATGATAAAACAGTAAAACAGGTTCTCCTCTCTCCTACAGACACTGACTGATGATAGAACAGTAAAACAGGTTCTCCTCTCTCCTACAGACACTGATGATAGAACAGTAAAACAGGTTCTCCTCTCTCCTACAGACACTGATGATAGAAGAGTAAAACAGGTTCTCCACTCTCCTACAGACACCGATGATAGAACAGTAAAACAGGTTCTCCTCTCTCCTACAGACACTGACTGATGATAGAACAGTAAAACAGGTTCTCCTCTCTCCTACAGACACTGATGATAGAACAGTAAAACAGGTTCTCCTCTCTCCTACAGACACTGACTGATGATAGAACAGTAAAACAGGTTCTCCTCTCTCCTACAGACACTGATGATAGAACAGTAAAACAGGTTCTCCTCTCTCCTACAGACACTGACTGATGATAGAACAGTAAAACAGGTTCTCCTCTCTCCTACAGACACTGACTGATGATAGAACAGTAAAACAGGTTCTCCTCTCTCCTACAGACACTGATGATAGAACAGTAAAACAGGTTCTCCTCTCTCCTACAGACACTGACTGATGATAGAACAGTAAAACAGGTTCTCCTCTCTCCTACAGACACTGACTGATGATAGAACAGTAAAACAGGTTCTCCTCTATCCTACAGACACTGACTGATGATAGAACAGTAAAACAGGTTCTCCTCTCTCCTACAGACACTGATGATAGAACAGTAAAACAGGTTCTCCTCTCTCCTACAGACACTGACTGATGATAGAACAGTAAAACAGGTTCTCCTCTCTCCTACAGACACTGATGATAGAACAGTAAAACAGGTTCTCCACTCTCCTACAGACACTAATGATAGGACAGTAAAACAGGTTCTCCTCTCTCCTACAGACACTGATGATAGAACAGTAAAACAGGTTCTCCTCTCTCCTACAGACACTGATGATAGAACAGTAAAACAGGTTCTCCTCTCTCCTACAGACACTGATGATAGAACAGTAAAACAGGTTCTCCTCTCTCCTACAGACACTGACTGATGATAGAACAGTAAAACAGGTTATCCTCTCTCCTACAGACACTGATGATAGGACAGTAAAACAGGTTCTCCTCTCTCCTACAGACACTGACTGATGATAGAACAGTAAAACAGGTTCTCCTCTCTCCTACAGACACTGACTGATGATAGAACAGTAAAACAGGTTCTCCTCTCTCCTACAGACACTGACTGATGATAGAACAGTAAAACAGGTTCTCCTCTCTCCTACAGACACTGACTGATGATAGAACAGTAAAACAGGTTCTCCTCTCTCCTACAGACACTGACTGATGATAGAACAGTAAAACAGGTTCTCCTCTCTCCTACAGACACTGATGATAGAACAGTAAAACAGGTTCTCCTCTCTCCTACAGACACTGACTGATGATAGAACAGTAAAACAGGTTATCCTCTCTCCTACAGACACTGATGATAGAACAGTAAAACAGGTTCTCCTCTCTCCTACAGACACTGATGATAGAACAGTAAAACAGGTTCTCCACTCTCCTACAGACACTGATGATAAAACAGTAAAACAGGTTCTCCTCTCTCCTACAGACACTGACTGATGATAGAACAGTAAAACAGGTTATCCTCTCTCCTACAGACACTGATGATAGGACAGTAAAACAGGTTCTCCTCTCTCCTACAGACACTGACTGATGATAGAACAGTAAAACAGGTTCTCCTCTCTCCTACAGACACTGACTGATGATAGAACAGTAAAACAGGTTCTCCTCTCTCCTACAGACACTGATGATAGAACAGTAAAACAGGTTCTCCTCTCTCCTACAGACACTGACTGATGATAGAACAGTAAAACAGGTTCTCCTCTCTCCTACAGACACTGACTGATGATAGAACAGTAAAACAGGTTCTCCTCTCTCCTACAGACACTGACTGATGATAGAACAATAAAACAGGTTCTCCTCTCTCCTACAGACACTGATGATAGAACAGAAAAACAGGTTCTCCTCTCTCCTACAGACACTGACTGATGATAGAACAGTAAAACAGGTTCTCCTCTCTCCTACAGACACTGATGATAGAACAGTAAAACAGGTTCTCCTCTCTCCTACAGACACTGACTGATGATAGAACAGTAAAACAGGTTATCCTCTCTCCTACAGACACTGACTGATGATAGAACAGTAAAACAGGTTCTCCTCTCTCCTACAGACACTGACTGATGATAGAACAGTAAAACAGGTTCTCCTCTCTCCTGCAGACACTGACTGATGATAGAACAGTAAAACAGGTTCTCCTCTCTCCTACAGACACTGATGATAGAACAGTAAAACAGGTTCTCCTCTCTCCTACAGACACTGATGATAGAAGAGTAAAACAGGTTCTCCACTCTCCTACAGACACCGATGATAGAACAGTAAAACAGGTTCTCCTCTCTCCTACAGACACTGACTGATGATAGAACAGTAAAACAGGTTCTCCTCTCTCCTACAGACACTGATGATAGAACAGTAAAACAGGTTCTCCTCTCTCCTACAGACACTGACTGATGATAGAACAGTAAAACAGGTTCTCCTCTCTCCTACAGACACTGATGATAGAACAGTAAAACAGGTTATCCTCTCTCCTACAGACACTGACTGATGATAGAACAGTAAAACAGGTTCTCCTCTCTCCTACAGACACTGACTGATGATAGAACAGTAAAACAGGTTCTCCTCTCTCCTACAGACACTGATGATAGAACAGTAAAACAGGTTCTCCTCTCTCCTACAGACACTGACTGATGATAGAACAGTAAAACAGGTTCTCCTCTCTCCTACAGACACTGACTGATGATAGAACAGTAAAACAGGTTCTCCTCTCTCCTACAGACACTGACTGATGATAGAACAGTAAAACAGGTTCTCCTCTCTCCTACAGACACTGATGATAGAACAGTAAAACAGGTTCTCCTCTCTCCTACAGACACTGACTGATGATAGAACAGTAAAACAGGTTCTCCTCTCTCCTACAGACACTGATGATAGAACAGTAAAACAGGTTCTCCTCTCTCCTACAGACACTGATGATAGAACAGTAAAACAGGTTCTCCACTCTCCTACAGACACTGATGATAAAACAGTAAAAAAGGTTATCCTCTCTCCTACAGACACTGACTGATGATAGAACAGTAAAACAGGTTCTCCTCTCTCCTACAGATACTGATGATAGGACAGTAAAAAAGGTTCTCCTCTCTCCTACAGACACTGACTGATGATAGAACAGTAAAACAGGTTCTCCTCTCTCCTACAGACACTGACTGATGATAGAACAGTAAAACAGGTTCTTCTCTCTCCTACAGACACTGATGATAGAACAGTAAAACAGGTTCTCCTCTCTCCTACAGACACTGACTGATGATAGAACAGTAAAACAGGTTCTCCTCTCTCCTACAGACACTGACTGATGATAGAACAGTAAAACAGGTTCTCCTCTCTCCTACAGACACTGACTGATGATAGAACAGTAAAACAGGTTCTCCTCTCTCCTACAGACACTGATGATAGAACAGAAAAACAGGTTCTCCTCTCTCCTACAGACACTGACTGATGATAGAACAGTAAAACAGGTTCTCCTCTCTCCTACAGACACTGATGATAGAACAGTAAAACAGGTTCTCCTCTCTCCTACAGACACTGATGATAGAACAGTAAAACAGGTTCTCCACTCTCCTACAGACACTGATGATAAAACAGTAAAACAGGTTCTCCTCTCTCCTACAGACACTGACTGATGATAGAACAGTAAAACAGGTTATCCTCTCTCCTACAGACACTGATGATAGGACAGTAAAACAGGTTCTCCTCTCTCCTACAGACACTGACTGATGATAGAACAGTAAAACAGGTTCTCCTCTCTCCTACAGACACTGACTGATGATAGAACAGTAAAACAGGTTCTCCTCTCTCCTACAGACACTGATGATAGAACAGTAAAACAGGTTCTCCTCTCTCCTACAGACACTGACTGATGA
>NW_028157481.1:0-2500 GCF_964263955.1 Coregonus lavaretus
ATTGGGACAGATAGGAGATGTAGTTACAGCAGGATTTATAGATTGGGACAGATAGGATGTAGTTACAGCAGGATTTATAGATTGGGACAGATAGGAGATGTAGTTACAGCAGGATTTATAGATTGGGACAGATAGGAGATGTAGTTACAGCAGGATTTATAGATTGGGACAGATAGGAGATGTAGTTACAGCAGGATTTATAGATTGGGACAGATGCGATATGTAGTTACAGCAGGACTGGTAGATTGGGACAGATAAGAGATGTAGTTACAGCAGGACAGGTAGATTGGGACAGATAAGAGATGTAGTTACAGCAGGACAGGTAGATTGGGACAGATAGGAGATGTAGTTACAGCAGGATTTATAGATTGGGACAGATAGGAGATGTAGTTAAATCAGGACTGATAGATTGGGACAGATGCGATATGTAGTTACAGCAGGACAGGTAGACTGTATTTCAATCTC
The DNA here is from genome assembly GCF_964263955.1 of Coregonus lavaretus. Taxonomy (NCBI): domain Eukaryota; kingdom Metazoa; phylum Chordata; class Actinopteri; order Salmoniformes; family Salmonidae; genus Coregonus; species Coregonus lavaretus. The sequence continues at coordinate 466 of NW_028157481.1, forward strand.
ACCTCGTATCTGACTTAATAAGGGTTAGGGGGGGGGGGGGGGCTGTATTTAAATCTCACCTGTTATCTGTGTTAATAAGGGTTAGGGGGGGGGGGGGGGCTGTATTTAAATCTCACCTGGTATCTGTGTTAATAAGGGTTAGGGGGGGGGGGGGCTGTATTTAAATCTCACCTGGTATCTGTGTTAATAAGGGTTAGGGGGGGGGGGGGGGGCTGTATTTAAATCTCACCTGGTATCTGTGTTAATAAGGGTTAGGGGGGGGGGGGGGGCTGTATTTAAATCTCACCTGGTATCTGTGTTAATAAGGGTTAGGGGGGGGGGGGGGGCTGTATTTAAACCTCACCTGGTATCTGTGTTAATAAGGGTTAGGGGGGGGGGGGGGGGGGGGCTGTATTTAAATCTCACCTGGTATCTGTGTTAATAAGGGTTAGGGGGGGGGGGGGGGCTGTATTTAAATCTCACCTGGTATCTGTGTTAATAAGGGTTAGGGGGGGGGGGGGGGGCTGTATTTAAATCTCACCTGGTATCTGTGTTAATAAGGGTTGGGGGGGGGGGGCTGTATTTAAATCTCACCTGGTATCTGTGTTAATAAGGGTTAGGGGGGGCCTGTATTTAAATCTCACCTGGTATCTGTGTTAATAAGGGTTAGGGGGGGCCTGTATTTAAATCTCACCTGGTATCTGTGTTAATAAGGGTTAGGGGGGCCTGTATTTAAATCTCACCTGGTATCTGTGTTAATAAGGGTTAGGGGGGGCCTGTATTTAAATCTCACCTGGTATCTGTGTTAATAAGGGTTAGGGGGGGCTGTATTTCAATCTCACCTGGTATCTGTGTCTGGCCTTGGGGGTTGAAGGAGTTGTGACCAGCGTTGAGCGGCTGTTGATGGGACTGTGTCGGCACAGCAACCCTCATGGTTGTCTGTCTGATTCTTTCCAGCTCACTGAGACGGTCTGAGAACAGCCCTGTTTTAGGAGGATCCTCTAGCTTCTGACGATGTCCTGTACAACAACAACAACAATGAGACGGTCTGAGAGACGAGATACAAGCGCTGGGTTGTTCTCCAACAGAACTGACTTTGAGGCTGGGTGGGGATGGAGAGAGTAAGAGGAGAGGAGGAAGAGGGTGGGCTGGGTTGGAGAGAGGAGGGAGGAGGGAGAGGTTGGGTGGGGATGGAGAGAGGAGGAGAGGAGGGAGAGGGTGGGTGGGGATGGAGAGAGGAGGAGAAGAGGGAGAGGGTGGGTGGGGATGGAGAGAGGAGGAGAGGAGAGGAGGGAGACGGTGGGTGGGGATGGAGAGAGGAGGAGAGGAGAGGAGAGAGAGGGTGGGTGGGGGTGGAGAGAGGAGGAGAGGAGAGGAGGGAGAGGGTGGGTGGGGATGGAGAGAGGAGGAGAGGAGGGAGAGGGTGGGTTGGGTTGGAGAGAGGAGGAGAGGAGGGAGAGGGTGGGTGGGGATGGAGAGAGGAGGAGAGGAGGGAGAGGTTGGGTGGGGATGGAGAGAGGAGGAGAAGAGGGAGAGGGTGGGTGGGGCTGGAGAGAGTGAGAGAGGAGAGGAGGGAGAGGGTGGGTTGGAGAGAGGAGGAGAGGAGAGGAGGGAGAGGGTGGGTGGGGATAGAGAGAGTGAGAGGAGGGAGAGGGTGGGTGGGGATGGAGAGTATGACAGATATGAGACAGGTCTACTTCAGTAAGTATGACAGATATCAGACAGGTCTACCTCAGTAAGTTTGACAGATATGAGACAGGTCTACTGTTTGAAGAAAAGAGGGCAGGAAACAATACTCAATCTCATCTCCATCCCTCACGGCCAGGTAGTAAAGACCCTCATACACGCTTTAGTAACATCACGTCTGGACTACTGCAATGGAGTCCTATTCTGGACTACTGCAATGGAGTCCTATTCTGGACTACTGCAATGGAGTCCTATTCTGGACTACTGCAATGGAGTCCTATTCAGGACTACTGCAATGGAGTCCTATTCTGGACTACTGCAAGGAGTCCTATTCCGGACTATGGCAATGGAGTCCTATTCTGGACTACGG
>NW_028157481.1:10000-20000 GCF_964263955.1 Coregonus lavaretus
GTGTGTGTGTGTATGATTGTGTGTGTGTGTGTGTGTGTGTGTGTGTATGATTGTGTGTGTGTGTGTGTGTGTGTGGTGTGCCGAATGGAAGCTGCCTGCGCACTGCGACGACAAGTGCCAGGCGAGCTGATTCATAATAATACGTCTTTAATTATATATAATAAAGGCATTTAAACTTGTTTTAGTTAAAATGGGATTTTAAGGAGTCTGAGTTAATGTACATTAGAATGAGATTTTAAGGAGTCTGAGTATAGACATCACATAGACCCCATAAACATCCACGACATCACAAAGACCCCATAAACATCCACGACATCACAAAGACCCCATAAACATCCACGACATCAAAGACCCCATAAACATCCACGACATCACAAAGACCCCATAAACATCCACGACATCACAAAGACCCCATAAACATCCACGACATCACAAAGACCCCATAAACATCCACGACATCACAAAGACCCCATAAACATTCACAACATCACATAGACCCCATCAACATTCACAACATCACATAGACCCCATCAACATTCACAACATCATATAGACCCCATAAACATTCACAACATCACATAGACCCCATCAACATTCACAACATCACATAGACCCCATCAACATTCACAACATCACATAGACCCCATCAACATTCACAACATCACATAGACCCCATCAACATTCACAACATCACATAGACCCCATAAACATTCACAACATCACATAGACCCCATCAACATTCACAACATCATATAGACCCCATAAACATCCACAACATCACATAGACCCCATCAACATTCACAACATCACATAGACCCCATCAACATTCACAACATCACATAGACCCCATCAACATTCACAACATCACATAGACCCCATCAACATTCACAACATCACATAGACCCCATAAACATCCACAACATCACAGACCCCATCAACATTCACAACATCACATAGACCCCATAAACATTCACAACATCACATAGACCCCATCAACATTCACAACATCACATAGACCCCATCAACATTCACAACATCACATAGACCCCATCAACATTCACAACATCACATAGACCCCATCAACATTCACAACATCACATAGACCCCATCAACATTCACAACATCACATAGACCCCATCAACATTCACAACATCACATAGACCCCATCAACATTCACAACATCACATAGACCCCATCAACATTCACAACATCACATAGACCCCATAAACATTCACAACATCACATAGACCCCATCAACATTCACAACATCACATAGACCCCATCAACATTCACAACATCACATAGACCCCATAAACATTCACAACATCACATAGACCCCATCAACATTCACATCACATAGACCCCATCAACATTCACAACATCACATAGACCCCATCAACATTCACAACATCACATAGACCCCATCAACATTCACAACATCACATAGACCCCATCAACATTCACAACATCACATAGACCCCATAAACATTCACAACATCACATAGACCCCAAAAACATCCAAAACAATTACAGTGACTGAATAAGCAATAGAGTTAATATTTATAGAATATAATAGGCCTAATTAATCAGAGAGGGAACTAACCAATGAATAGAACAGGCCTAATTAATCAGAGAGTGAACTAACCAATGAATAGAACAGGCCTAATTAATCAGAGAGGGAACTAACCAATGAATAGAATATGCTAATTAATCAGAGAGGGAACTAACCAATGACTAGAATATGCTAATTAATCAGAGGGAACTAACCAATGAATATAATATGCTAATTAATCAGAGGGAACTAACCAATGAATAGAATATGCTAATTAATCAGAGGGAACTAACCAATGAATATAATATGCTAATTAATCAGAGGGAACTAACCAATGAATAGAATAGGACTAATTAATCAGAGGGAACTAACCAATGAATCGAATATGCTAATTAATCAGAGGGAACTAACCAATGAATATAATATGCTAATTAATCAGAGGGAACTAACCAATGAATAGAATATGCTAATTAATCAGAGAGGGAACTAACCAATGAACTGACAATGTGATATGATGTGGGACGGGCGCCCTTCACCGACGAAGCTGTCAAATATACAGGTATTGTAAGTCAAGGAACGAGTCAAATAAAGCACATTATTTAATAAACAGATAACTTCATACAATTGTACACATTTAGCCATGTGGCAAAGAGCAAATGCACAATTTCATAGCTAATCTCATGCTATTCTTCACATTTTGCAATGACGCTCAGAGATTTGTTTCTGGTTTTAAATTTATTTAAGTACAGAGGTGGAAAAAGTACTCATTTGTCATACTTGAGTAAAAGTAAAGACACCTTAATAGAAATGGACTCAAGTAAAAGTGAAAGTCACCCAGTAGAATACTACTTGAGTAAAACTATAAAAGTATCTGGTTTTAAATGTACTTAAGTACAGTGGTGGAAAAAGTACTGAACTGTCATTTTTGAGAAAAAGTAAAAAGTGAAAGTCAATGCAATAGCCTACAACAAATTCCTTATATTAAGCAAACCAGACGGCACACTCCAACACTGCCAGATCAGAGGCAGTAGGGATGACAACGCGTTATATTGATAGGTTGCATGAATTGGACTATATTACTGCATTTGACATGTAACAAGTACTTTTGGGTGTCAGGAAAAATGTATGGAGTAAAAAGTAGCCTACATGTTTTCTTTAGGAATGTACTGGAATAAAAGTTGTTGAAATAAAAGCAGTAAAGACTTAGGTAGTAAGATTAACCCATTTTAATGCACATCTAAAATATTTGAATAAAACATCTGAGAACAGTCATTTCTGATTAAAAAAAAAAAAAAAAAAAAAGTGAAAGATTTGTGGATATAGCGTTTTGGAAATAACTATTCTCCAGCAAAATTACCCATCAAAATGTCAACATTTCACAAACAAGACCTTTTAGCATGGAAACCATGTTATGTCCAAACTTCTCCCCCCACACTTCTGTGGTTAGAAATAAATATTATATTTGTGCTTAATTTATTTGATAAAGAAGGGAACTTATAGAAAGGTATTAGAAACCTACAACTTTCCAAAAACATAATAAATAATTTAATTCCATATCCAAAGCAATACCTTCAGGAATGACGGCGTTGGGTAAGGTTAGAGGGGGAGGGGTGCGTCTCCAATTTAACAGCAATCTCTGATATTAAGGAAGTCTCTAGGTTTTGAGTTGAGTTAGAATACCTCATAATAAGCTGTAAGACTATTTACCAAGAGAGTTTTCATCTATATTTTTTGTAGCTGTCTATTTACCACCACAAACCGATGCTGGCACTAAGACAGCACTCAACGATCTGAATAGGGCCATAAGCAAACAACAAAATACTAATTCAGAAGTGGCACTTCTCGGGGCAGGTGATTTTAATTCAGGAAAACTGAAATCCGTTTGACCAAATTTCTACCAGCATGTGCAACTAGAAGCGACAAAACTCTAGATCACCTTTAACCTCCACACACAGAGACATCAATCACCTTCTTTATTAATAAGTTAATTGACGACGTTGTCCCCACAGTGACCGTAGGTGCATATCTCAACCAGAAGCCATGGATTACAGGCAACATCGCACTGAGCTAAAACCTAGAGCTGCCACTATCAAGGAGCGGGTACTAATCCGGACGCTTATAAGACATCCCTCTATGACCTCCGACGAGTCATCAAACAGGCAAAGCGTCAATACAGGACTAAGATCGAACCCTACTACACCGGCTCTGATGCTCGTCGGATGTGGCAGGGCTTGCAAACTATCACGGATTACAAAGGGAAATCCAGCCGATAGCTACCCAGTGACGCAAGCCTACCAGATGAGCTAAATGCCTTCTATGCTCGTTTAAAGGCAAGCAACATTGAACCATGCGTGAGAGCACCAGCTGTTCCGGACGACTGTGTGATCACGCTCTCCGTAGCCGATGTGAGTAAGACCTTTAAACAGGATAACATTCACAAGGCCTCAGGGCCAGATGGATTACCAGGATACATACTCAGAGTATGGTCTAACCAGCTGGTAAGTGTCTTCAATGACATGTTCAACTTCTCCCTGGCCCAGTCTGTAATACCTACATGAAGCAGACCACCATAGTCACTGTGCCCAAGAACGCTGAGGTAACCTGTCTCAATGACTATTGCCCCGTAGCACTCACATCTGTAGCCATGAAATGCTTTGAAAGGCTGGTCATGGCTCACATCAACACCATCATCCCAGACAATTTGCATACCGCCCCAAAAGGTCCACAGATGACACAATCTCTATTGCACTCCACACTGCCCTCTCCCACCTGGACAAGAGGAACACCTATGTGAGAATGCTGTTCATTCACTACAGCTCAGCGTTCAACACCATAGTGCCCTCCAAGATCATAACTAAGCTAAGGACCCTGGGACTTAACACCTCCTTCTGCAACTGGATACAGGACTTCCTGTTGGGCCGACCCAAGGTGGTAAGGGTAGGTAACAACACATCAGCCACGCTGACCCTCAACACGAGGGCCCCTCAATGCTGCGTGCTCAGTCCCCTCCTGTACTCCCCATGACTGTGTGGCCAGGCACGACTCTTAACACCATTATCAAGTTTGCTGATGACACGACTGTGGTAGACCTTATCATCGACGACGATGAGACAGCCTATAGGGAGGAGGTCAGAGACCTCTGCTTGGCATCCGACCACAAGGCGCTACAGAGGGTAGTGCGTACGGCCCAGTACATCACTGGGGCCAAGCTTCCTGCCATCCAGGACCTCTATACCAGGCGGTGTCAGAGGAAGGCCCTAAAAATAGTAAAAATAGTCAAAGATTCCAGCCACACTAGTCATAGACTGTTCTCTCTGCTTCAACACAGTTAACCAAATAGCTATCTGCATTGACCCTCTTTTGACTCATCACATACGCTGCTGATACTGTTTATTATCTATCCTGTTACCTAGGCACTTATTCCTAGTTATATGTACAGTACATACAGTGGGGGAAAAAAGTATTTAGTCAGCCACCAATTGTGCAAGTTCTCCCACTTAAAAAGATGAGAGAGGCCTGTAATTTTCATCATAGGTACACGTCAACTATGACAGACAAAATGAGATTTTTTTTCTCCAGAAAATCACATTGTAGGATTTTTAATGAATTTATTTGCAAATTATAGTGGAAAATAAGTATTTGGTCAATAACAAAAGTTTCTCAATACTTTGTTATATACCCTTTGTTGACAATGACACAGGTCAAACGTTTTCTGTAAGTCTTCACAAGGTTTTCACACACTGTTGCCGGTATTTTGGCCCATTCCTCCATGCAGATCTCCTCTAGAGCAGTGATGTTTTGGGGCTGTCGCTGGGCAACACGGACTTTCAACTCCCTCCAAAGATTTCCTATGGGGTTGAGATCTGGAGACTGGCTAGGCCACTCCAGGACCTTGAAATGCTTCTTACGAAGCCACTCCTTCGTTGCCCGGGCGGTGTGTTTGGGATCATTGTCATGCTGAAAGACCCAGCCACGTTTCATCTTCAATGCCCTTGCTGATGGAAGGAGGTTTTCACTCAAAATCTCACGATACATGGCCCCATTCATTCTTTCCTTTACTCGGATCAGTCGTCCTGGTCCCTTTGCAGAAAAACAGCCCCAAAGCATGATGTTTCCACCCCCATGCTTCATAGTAGGTATGGTGTTCTTTGGATGCAACTCAGCATTCTTTGTCCTCCAAACACGACGAGTTGAGTTTTTACCAAAAAGTTATATTTTGGTTTCATCTGACCATATGACATTCTCCCAATCCTCTTCTGGATCATCCAAATGCACTCTAGCAAACTTCAGACGGGCCTGGACATGTACTGGCTTAAGCAGGGGGACACGTCTGGCACTGCAGGATTTGAGTCCCTGGCGGCGTAGTGTGTTACTGATGGTAGGCTTTGTTACTTTGGTCCCAGCTCTCTGCAGGTCATTCACTAGGTCCCCCTGTGTGGTTCTGGGATTTTTGCTCACCGTTCTTGTGATCATTTTGACCCCACGGGGTGAGATCTTGCGTGGAGCCCCAGATCGAGGGAGATTATCAGTGGTCTTGTATGTCTTCCATTTCCTAATAATTACTCCCACAGTTGATTTCTTCAAACCAAGCTGCTTACCTATTGCAGATTCAGTCTTCCCAGCCTGGTGCAGGTCTACAATTTTGTTTCTGGTGTCCTTTGACAGCTCTTTGGTCTTGGCCATAGTGGAGTTTGGAGTGTGACTGTTTGAGGTTGTGGACAGGTGTCGTTTATTCTGATAACAAGTTCAAACAGGTGCCATTAATACAGGTAACGAGCGGAGGACAGAGGAGCCTCTTAAAGAAGAAGTTACAGGTCTGTGAGAGCCAGAAATCTTGCTTGTTTGTAGGTGACCATATACTTATTTTCCACCATAATTTGCAAATAAATTCATTAAAAATCCTACAATGTGATTTTCTGGATTTTTTTTCTCAATTTGTCTGTCATAGTTGACGTGTACCTATGATGAAAATTACAGGCCTCTCTCATCTTTTTAAGTGGGAGAACTTGCACAATTTGTGGCTGACTAAATACTTTTTTCCCCCACTGTAGTTAAAGTACAAAAGGGAAAATAAATCAACGTAAATATGGGTTGCATTTACAAAGGTGTTTGTTCTTCACTGGTTTCCCTTTTCTTGTGGAAACAGGTCACAAATCTTGCTGCTGTGATGGCACACTGTGGTAATTCACACAGTAGATATGGGAATTCATCAAAATTGGATTTGTTTTCGAATTCTTTGTGGGTCTGTGTAATCTGAGGGAAATATGTGTCTCTAATATGGTCATACATTTGGTAGGAGGTTAGGAAGTGCAGCTCAGTTTCCACCTCATTTTGTGGGCAGTGTGCACATAGCCTGTCTTCTCTTGAGAGCCAGGTCTGCCTACGGCATCCTTTCTCAATAGCAAGGCTATGCTCACTGAGTCTGTACATAGTCAAAGCTTTCCTTAAGTTTGGGTCAGTCACAGTGGTCAGGTATTCTGCCACTGTGTACTCTCTGTTTAGGGCCAAATAGCATTCTAGTTTGCTCTGTTTTTTGTTAATTCTTTCCAATGTGTCAAATAATTATATTTTTGTTTTCTCATGATTTGGTTGGGTCTAATTGTGTTGTCCTGGAGCTCTGTGGGGTCTGTTTGTGTTTGTGAACAGAGCCCCAGGACCAGCTTGCTTAGGGGACTCTTCTCCAGGTTAATCTCTCTGTAGGTGATGGCTTTGTTATGGAAGGTTTGGGAATCGCTTCCTTTTGGGTGGTTGTAGAATGTAACGGCCCTTTTCTGGATTTTGATAATTAGCGGGTATTGGCCACATTCTGCTCAGCATGCATTATTTGGTGTTTTACTTTGTACACTGACTATATTTTTGCAGAATTCTGCATGCAGAGTCTCAATTTGATGTTTTTCCCATTTTGTGAATTCTTGGTTGGTGAGCGGACCCCAGACCTCACAACCATAAAGGGCAATGGGTTCTATAACTGATTCAAGTATTTTTTGCCAGATCCTAATTGGTATGTTCAATTTTATGTTCCTTTTGATGGCATAGAAGGCCCTTCTTGCCTTGTCTCTCAGGTCGTTCACAGCTTTGTGGAAGATACCTGTGGCACTGATGTTTAGGCCGAGGAATGTATCATTTTCTGTGTGCTCTAGGGCAACGGTGTCTAGATGTAATTTGTATTTGTGGTCCAGGCAACTGGACCTTTTTTGGAACAACATTATTTTTGTCTTAATGAGATTTACTATAAGGGCCCAGGTCTGACAGAATCCGTTCAGAAGATCCAGGTGCTGCTGTAGGACCTCCTTGGTTGGTGACAGAAGCACCAGATCATCAGCAAACAGTAGACATTTGACTTCAGTTTCTATTAGAGTCAGGCTGGGTGCTGCTGACTGTTCTAGTGCCCTCGCCAATTCGTTGATATATCTGTTGAAGAGGGTGGGGCTTAAGCTGCATCCCTGTCTCACCCCCCAGCCCTGTGGAAAGAAATGTGTGTGTTTTTTGCCAATTTTAACCGCACACTTGTTGTTTGTGGACATGGATTTTATAATGTGGTGTTTTTCCCCCAACACCACTTTCCAAAGCAGACCCTCATGCCAAATTGAGTCAAAAGCTTTTTTGAAATCAACAAAGCATGAGAAGGCTTTGCCTTTGTTTTGTTTTGTTTGTTTGTCAATTAGGGTGTGCAGGGTGAATACGTGGTCTGTTGTACAGTAATTTGGTAAAAATCCAATTTGACATTTGCTCAAATACATTGTTTTCAATGAGGAAATGTACGAGTCTGCTGTTAATGATAATGTAGAGGATTTCCCCAGGGTTGTTGTTGACGCATATCCCACGGTAGTTATTGGGGTCAAATTTGTCTCTCTTTTGTGGATTGGGGTGATCAATCCTTGGTTCCAAATATTGGGGAAGATGCCAGAGCTGAGGATGATGTTAAAGAGTTTAAGTATAGCCAATTGGAATTAGTGGTCTGTATATTTTATCATTTAATTGAGGATACCATCAACACCACAGGCCTTTTTGGGTTGGAGGGTTTGTATTTTGTCCTGTAGTTCATTCAATGTAATTGGATAGTTGATTCTAAGATTTGTATTTGATCATGTATATGTTTTTGCTGTTTGTTCTTTGTTATAGAGCCAAAAAGATTGGAGAAGTGGTTTATCCACATCTCTCTCTCTCTCTCTCTCTCTCTCTCTCTCTCTCTCTCTCTCTCTCTCTCTCTCTCTCTCTCTCTCTCTCTCTCTCTCTCTCTCTCTCCTGGTGCCATATGTGTTCATAGGCCTGGGTAATGGAGAGGGAGAGAGAGAGAGGGAGGGAGAGAGGGAAGTTGTTTGTGATTTGATAGTGTTCATTGAGACGCCAGAGTTGAGAATAATGTTTTTATGAATAGGGAGGGAGGAGAGGAAAGTGAGGGAGGAGAGAACAGCTGCCTGCCAGACCAGTTGGCACTAGATGGAAATAGTAAAAAAAAAAAATCCTCTTCAGTTGTTTTTATAAGCTCCATTAAATAGAGCTGAGGCAAGCACTCTGCTACCCTGTCTACCCCACTCCCCCCTCCCCCCTCCCCCCTTCCCCAAGCACTCTGCTACCCCGTCTACCCCCCTCCCCCCTGTCTTGCACAGATAACCTTGTGGGGACACACAATTCAGTCCCATTCAAAATCCTATATTCCCTAAACCCTAACCCTAAACCTAACTCGTACTCTTACCCTAACCCTAACCCTAACCCTAACCCTAACCCTAACCCTAACCCAAAAACCTAACCTTAACCCTAACTCTAGCTCCTAACCCTAAAACTAACCCTAGCTCCTAACCCTAACCCTAAACCTAACCCTAACCCTAAAACTAACCCTAGCTCCTAACCCTAACCCTAAAACTAACCCTAGCTCCTAACCCTAATCCTAAAACTAACCCTAGCTCCTAACCCTAACCCTAACTCCTAACCCTAACCCTAGCTCCTAACCCTAACTCTAGCTCCTAACCCTAACCCTAAAACTAACCCTAGCTCCTAACCCTAACCCTAACCCTAACCCTAAACCTTAACCCTAAAACTAACCCTAGCTCCTAACCCTAACCCTAAAACTAACCCTAGCTCCTAACCCTAACCCTATTTCCTAACCCTAACCCTAAAACTAACCCTAGCTCCTAACCCTAACCCTAACCCTAACCCTAACCCTAAACCTAGCTCCTAACCCTAACCCTAATTCGAACCCTAACACTAAATTTAACCATAACCCTAACCCTAACCCTAACCCTAATCCTAACCCTAACCCTAGCTCCTAATCCTAACCCTAGCTCCTAACCCTAACCCTAACCCTACCCCTAGCTCCTAACCCTAACCCTAACCTTAACCCTAACCCTAGCTCCTAACCCTAACCCTAACCCTAGCTCCTAACCCTAATCCTAACCCTAACCCTAGCTCCTAATCCTAACCCTAACCCTAGCTCCTAACCCTAACCCT
>NW_028157481.1:30000-81990 GCF_964263955.1 Coregonus lavaretus
CGTATATATTCAGAGCATTTAGCTCTCGGAGAGTTCAGAGCGCACACTGGACACCCTGGCCAGGGAGTAGTGTTGATCCGAGCCTATAATTACGCTTTTTTGCCAACGTTTACTGACACCGGCCATATTCAACGGGTGTTGAGCGTTCGTAAATTCGTCAGGTATTCTGCGCTGTGGCACACTCAGATGAGAGTGCTCTGAAATCGGAGTAGATAGCCAGAGCGAATTTACCAGCTACTGTACGTCTATCGACTTGCATAATGGAGTCTTTTGTTTAGACACGTAGCTAGCTAGCTAAACAATTAACCATAATCCCAACTCATAACATTACTACCCTGCATGAATATGCAGGTAGCTAACCAACCAGGTTCAATGTTAGCTTGCTAGCTAACATTAGGCTATAACTAGCAATGCAAATGGCTCTGAGATACTAATAATATTACTACACAGATCATACATGTAATGTTAGCTAGTGAGCCAGCCAGCTAACGTTAGCCAGTTAGCTAATGGTACACTTTAACTTGAAAAGAAAACGACTTTCTGTCAAAATTAGAAACGTGTACTATCTGAAAATGTAGCTAGCTAGACTATCTTACCCGTAAACATGGATGGACTCATCTCCATCTCTGTAACAGATGTATACATCATGGATGGACGCTTCTCCCTCTCTGTCACGGATGCCATGGTTGCCCTTAGTTTGAAGATGTTATATACCTTCTGTGTGTTATCTTCTGTCTTTGCATATTTGCAATCAAACACCAACATTCTCTCCATCTCCTTAGCTATCACACTCTAATTCCACAGGGCATTCCACTGATTTCAAAACTCGGTCCTCCAGAAAAGCGGAGAGCAACACTTTTGCAGTTCTGCTAGGTGATATCTTTCAAAAAAAGCCACGTTAGAAAGGATTACCTACACATACTGACCAGCTCATGTTATAGACAGAAGCCTGCTACATGGCAGACCAATCCGAACTCATCTCTCGGCATGTCCAGCCCACCCATTATCTCAGCCAATCATGGCTAGCGGGAAGGTTCCTGTCTTTTTCTGTGGCTAAACCAACTAGGCTCGTAATTTAAGAATTGTATTTGTTTTTACATACAAGTGTGTTATTAAGGCACATAAAAAGTGCACATGTTCCTGAAGGCATTTCTGGCCCAAAAAATGCATTTAGATAAAAATGTTTTTAAAAGTTTACGTTCAAATGGCTCTCATGTGAAGTAGTGTCGCGCGACATACGCTTAGTTTCCTGAAACGAGTCACAATTATCTGTAAGGTTCCTCAGTCGAGCAGTGAATTTCAAACATAGATTCAACTACAAAGACCAGGGAGGTTTTCCAATGCCTCATAAAGAAGGGCACCTATTGGTAGAAAGCAGACATTGAAAATCCCTTTGAGCATGATGAAGTTATTAATTACACTTTGGATGGTGTATCAATACACCCAGTCACTACAAAGATACAGGCGTCCTTCCTACCTCAGTTGCTGGAAAGGAAGGAAACCACTCAGGGATTTCACCATGAGGCCAATGGTGACTTTAAAACAGTTACACAGTTTAATGGCTGTGATAGGAGAAAATTGAGGATGGATCAACAACATTTTAGTTACACCAAAATACTAACCTAATTGACAGAGTGAAAAGAAGGAAGCCTGTACAGAATAAAAATATTCCAAAACATGTATCCTGTTTGCAACAAGGCACTAAATTAATACTGCAAAATAATGTGGGAAAGCAATTCACTTTTTGTCCTGAATACAAAGTGTTATGTTTGGGGAAAATCCAACACAACACATTACTGAGTACCACTCTCCATATCTTCAAGCATAGTGGTGGATGCATCGTGTTATGGGTATGCTTGTAATCGTTAAGGACTGGGGAGTTTTTCAGGATAAAAAAAAAATGGAATGGAGCTAAGCACAGGCTAAATCCTAGAGAAAATCCTGGTTCAGTCTGCTTTCCACCAGACATTGGGAGATGAATTCACCTTTCAGCAGGACAGTAACCTAAAACACAAGTCCAAATCTACACTGGAGTTGCTTACCAAGAAGATAGCGAATGTTCCTGAGTGGCCGAGTTACAGTTTTTACTTAAATCTACTTGAAAATCTATGGCAAGACTTGAACATGGTTGTCTAGCAATGATCAACAACCAACTTGACAGAGCTTGAAGAGTTTTTTAAGGAATAATGGGCAAATGTTGCACAATCCAGGTGTGGAAAGCGCTTAGAGACTTACCCAGAGAGACTCACAGCTGTAATCGCTGCCAAAGGTGCTTCTAAAAAGTATTGACTGAAGGGTGTGAATACTAATGTAATTTTGATTTTTCTGTATTTCATTTTCAATACATTTGAAAAGATTTCTAAAAACATGTTTTCACTTCGTCATTATGGAGTATTGTGTGTAGATGGGTGAGAACAAATCCATTGAATCCATTTTGAATTCAGGCTGGAACAACAACATGTGGAATAAGTCATGAGGTATGAATACTTTCTGAAGGCGCTGTATGTTTTTGTTGTACATTGTCCCTGTTCAAATAAACTTAATAGTAATATTTGAGTTGATGTTGGGGTATTTTGGTTTGATTCTGTATGCAAGCTGATTAATCATTCTTTATATGACATTTGTGCCCTCCTTTGCGTTTCTGTTAGAATAATAATAATATGCCATTTAGCAGACGCTTTTATCCAAAGCGACTTACAGTCATGCGTGCATACATTTTTGTGTATGGGTGGTCCCGGGGATCGAACCCACTACCTTGGAGTTACAAGCGCCGTGCTCTACCAGCTGAGCTACAGAGGACCACAGCAGAGTAATAAGTTACCAACATGGTACTTCTTGTTCACTAGCTCCCAGTACCTACGTAGAGCCAGCAAGGAGTTAAATCATAGTATCTCTCCCTAGCCCCTAGCTTGGCCTGTCCTGACCTCTCTGCCTATCCCTTAGCCCCTAGCCCCTAGCCTCTAGCCCCTAACCTCTCTTCCTAGACCCTGGACCCTAGCCCCTATCCCCTATCCCCTAGCCTCTAGCCCCTAGCCCCTAGCCCCTAGCCCCTAGCCCCTAGCCCCTAGCCTCTCTTCCTAGACCCTGGCCCCTATCCCCTATCCCCTAGCCCCTATCCCCTATCCCTTAGCCCCTAGCCCCTAGCCCCTAGCCCCTAGCCTCTAGCCCCTAGCCCCTAGCCCCTAGCCCCTAGCCCCTAGCCTCTCTTCCTAGACCCTGGCCCCTATCCCTTAGCCCCTATCCCCTAGCCCCTAGCCCCTAGCCCCTAGCCCCTAGCCTCTCTTCCTAGACCCTGGCCCCTATCCCCTATCCCCTAGCCCCTATCCCTTAGCCCCTATCCCCTAGCCCCTAGCCCCTAGCCTCTAGCCCCTAGCCCCTAGCCCTTAGCCTCTCTTCCTAGACCCTGGCCCCTATCCCTTAGCCCCTATCCCCTAGCCCCTAGCCCCTAGCCCCTAGCCCCTAGCCTCTCTTCCTAGACCCTGGCCCCTATCCCCTATCCCCTAGCCCCTATCCCCTATCCCCTAGCCCCTAGCCCCTAGCCTCTCTTCATAGACCCTGGCCCCTATCCCCTATCCCCTAGCCCCTATCCCCTATCCCTTAGCCCCTATCCCCTATCCCTTAGCCCCTAGCCCCTATCCCCTATCCCCTATCCCCTATCCCCTAGCCCCTATCCCCTATCCCCTATCCCCTATCCCCTAGCCCCTATCCCCTATCCCTTAGCCCCTAGCCCCTAGCCCCTATCCCCTAGCCCCTAGCCCCTAGCCCCTAGCCTCTAGCCCCTAGCCCCTAGCCCCTAGCCCCTAGCCTCTAGCCCCTAGCCTCTAGCCTCTAACCTCTCTTCCTAGACCCTGGCCCCTATCCCCTAGCCCCTAGCCCCTAGCCCCTAGCCCCTAGCCTCTCTTCCTAGACCCTGGCCCCTATCCCCTATCCCCTATCCCCTATCCCTTAGCCCCTAGCCCCTAGCCCCTAGCCCCTAGCCCTTAGCCCCTAGCCCCTAGCCCCTAGCCCCTAGCCCCTAGCCTCTAGCCCCTAGACTCTAGCCTCTAACCTCTCTTCCTAGACCCTGGCCCCTATCCCCTATCCCCTATCCCCTATCCCCTAGCCCCTAGCCCCTAGCCCCTAGCCCCTAGCCCCTAGCCCCTAGCCCCTAGACTCTCTTCCTAGACCCTGGCCCCTATCCCCTATCCCCTATCCCCTATCCCTTAGCCCCTAGCCCCTAGCCCCTAGCCTTTAGCCCCTAGCCCCTAGCCCCTAGCCCCTAGCCCCTAGCCCCTAGCCCCTAGCCCCTAGCCCCTAACCTCTCTTCCTAGACCCTGGCCCCTATCCCCTATCCCCTATCCCCTAGCCCCTATCCCCTATCCCTTAGCCCCTAGCCCCTAGCCTCTAGCCCCTAGCCCCTAGCCTCTAGCCCCTAGCCCCTAGCCCCTATCCCTTAGCCCCTAGCCCCTAGCCTCTAGCATCTAGCCCCTAGCCTCTCTTCCTAGACCCTGGCCCCTATCCCTTAGTCCCTAGCCCCTAGCCCCTAGCCTCTAGCCCCTAGCCTCTCTTCCTAGACCCTGGCCCCTATCCCTTAGCCCCTATCCCCTATCCCTTAGCCCCTATCCCCTATCCCTTAGCCCCTAGCCCCTAGCCCCTAGCCCCTAACCTCTCTTCCTAGACCCTGGCCCCTATCCCTTAGCCCCTAGCCCCTAGCCTCTAGCCCCTAGCCTCTCTTCCTAGACCCTGGCCCCTATCCCTTAGCCCCTATCCCCTTTCCCTTAGCCCCTATCCCCTATCCCTTAGCCCCTAGCCCCTAGCCCCTAGCCCCTAGCCCCTAGCCCCTAGCCCCTAACCTCTCTTCCTAGACCCTGGCCCCTATCCCTTAGCCTCTAGCCCCTAGCCCCTAGCCCCTAGCCTCTAGCCCCTAACCTCTCTTCCTAGACCCTGGCCCCTATCCCCTATCCCCTATCCCTTAGCCCCTAGCCCCTAGCCTCTAGCCCCTAACCTCTCTCCCTAGCCCCTAGCCCCTAGCCTCTAGCCCCTAGCCCCTAACCTCTCTCCCTAGCCCCTAGCCCCTAGCCTCTAGCCCCTAGCCCCTAACCTCTCTTCCTAGACCCTGGCCCCTAGCTCTTAGCCCCTAGCCCCTAGCCTCTAGCTCCTAGCTTGACCTGTCCTAACCACTCTCCCTAGCCCCTAGCCCCTGTCCTCTCTCCCTAGCCCCTAATCTCTCTTCCTATACCCTTGACCCTAGCTCTTAGCCCCTAGCCCCTAGCCTATAGCCCCTAGCTTGGCCTGGCCTTATCTCTCTCCCTAGCCCCTAGCCCCTAACCTCTCTCCCTAGCCCCTGTCCTCTCTCCCTAGCCCCTAACCTCTCTCCCTAGCCCCTAACCTCTCTCCCTAGCCCCTAACCTCTCTCCCTAGCCCCTAACCTCTCTCCCTAGCCCCTAACCTCTCTCCCTAGCACCTAACCTCTCTCCCTAGCCCCTAACCTCTCTCCCTAGCCCCTAACCTCTCTCCCTAGCCCCTAACCTCTCTCCCTAGCACCTAACCTCTCTCCCTAGCCCCTAACCTCTCTCCCTAGCCCCTAACCTCTCTCCCTAGCCCCTAACCTCTCTCCCTAGCCCCTAACCCCTAGCCCCTAGCCCCTAACCTCTCTCCCAGTCCCTAGCCTCTCTCCCTAGCCCCTAACCCCTAGCCCCTAGCCCCTAACCTCTCTCCCTAGCCCCTAGCCTCTCTCCCTAGCCCCTAACCTCTCTCCCTAGCCCCTAGCCTCTCTCCCTAGCCCCTAGCCTCTCTCCCTAGCCCCTAACCTCTCTCCCTAGCCCCTAACCTATCTCCCTAGCCCCTAGCCTCTCTCCCCAGCTCCTAGCCTCTCTCCCTAGCCCCTAACCCCTAGCCCCTAGCCCCTAACCTATCTCCCTAGCCCCTAGCCCCTAACCGCTCTCCCTAGCCCCTAAACTCTCTCCCTAGCCCCTAGCCTCTCTCCCTAGCCCCTAACCTCTCTCCCTAGCCCCTAACCTCTCTCCCTAGCCCCTAACCTCTCTCCCTAGCCCCTAACCTCTCTCCCTAGCCCCTAACCTCTCTCCCTAGCCCCTAACCTCTCTCCCTAGCCCCTAACCTCTCTCCCTAGCCCCTAGCCCCTAGCCCCTAACCTCTCTCCCTAGCCCCTAGCCTCGCTCCCTAGCCCCTAACCTCTCTCCCTAGCCCCTAACCTCTCTCCCTAGCCCCTAACCTCTCTCCCTAGCCCCTAACCTCTCTCCCTAGCCCCTAACCTCTCTCCCTAGCCCCTAACCTCTCTCCCTAGCAGCACTGGTGTTACACTGGAAAAGCAGCACTGGATTTTACACTGGAAAAGCAGCACTGGTGTTACAGTAGAAAAGCAGCACTGGTGTTACACTGGAAAAGCAGCACTGGTGTTACAGTAGAAAAGCAGCACTGGTGTTACAGTAGAAAAGCAGCACTGGTGTTACAGTAGAAAAGCAGCACTGGTGTTACAGTAGAAAAGCAGCACTGGTGTTACAGTAGAAAAGCAGCACTGGTGTTACAGTAGAAAAGCAGCACTGGTGTTACACTGGAAAAGCAGCACTGGTGTTACAGTAGAAAAGCAGCACTGGTGTTACAGTAGAAAAGCAGCACTGGTGTTACAGTAGAAAAGCAGCACTGGTGTTACACTGGAAAAGCAGTGGATATAGTTAGTATGCCAAAGGTTACTGGATGTCGTACTAAATTCGCCAATATACGAAGTACAGTTGAAGTCTGAGGTTTACATACACTTTTTCAACCATTCCACACATTTCTTGTTAACAAACTTTTGGCAAGTCGGTTAGGACATCTACTTTGTGCATGACACAAGTAATTTTTCCAACCATTGTTTACAGACAGATTATTTCACTTATAATTCACGGTATCACAATTCCAGTGGGTCAGAAGTTTACATACACTAAGTTGTCTGTGCCTTTAAAAAGCTTGGAAAATTCCAGGAAATGATGTCATGGCTTTGGAAGCTTCTGATAGGCTAATTGATATCATTTTAGTCAATTGGAGGTGTACCTGTAGATGTATTTCAAGGCCTACCTTCAAACTCAGTGCCTCTTTGCTTGACATCATGGGAAAATCAAAAGAAATCAGCCAAGACCTCATAAAAAAATTGTAGACCTTCACAAGTCTGGTTCATCCTTGGGAGCAATTTCCAAATGCCTGAAAGTACCACGTTCATCTGTACAAACAATAGTATGCAAGTATAAACACCATGGGACCACGCAGCCGTCATACCGCTCAGGAAGGAGATGCGTTCTGTCTCCTAGAGATGAACGTACTTTGGTGCGAAAAGTGCAAATCAATCCCAGAACAACAGCAAAGGACCTTGTGAAGATGCTGGAGGAAACCGGTACAAAAGTATCTATATCCACAGTAAAACGAGTCCTATATCGACATAACCTGAAAGGCTGCTCAGCAAGGAAGAAGCCACTGCTCCAAAACCACCATAAAAAAACCCAGACTACGGTTTGCAACTACACATGGGGACAAAGATCATACTTTTTGGAGAAATGTCCTCTGGTCTGATGAAACAAAAATAGAACTGTTTGGCCATAATGACCATTATTATGTTTGGAGGAAAAAGGGGGTACCTTGCAAGCCGAAGAACACCATCCCAACCGTGAAGCAAGGGGGTGGCAGCATCATGCTGTGGGGGTGCTTTGCTGCAGGAGGGACTGGTGCACTTCACAAAATAGATGGCATCATGAGGAAGGAAAGTGATGTGGATATATTGAAGCAACATCTCAAGACATCAGTCAGGAAGTTAAAGCTTGGTCGCAAATGGGTCTTCCAAAAATGGACAATGACCCCAAGCATACTTCTAAAGTTGTGGCAAAATGGCTTAAGGACAACAAAATCAAGGTATTGGAGTGGCCATCACAAAGCCCTGACCTCAATCATATAGAAAATATGTGTGGGCAGAACTGAAAAAGCGTATGCGAGCAAGGAGGCCTACAAACCTGACTCAGTTACACCAGCTCTGTCAGGAGGAATGGACCAAAATTCACCCAACTTATTGTGGGAAGCTTGTGGAAGGCTACCCGAAACGTTTGACCCAAGTTAAACAATTTAAAGGCAATGCTACCAAATACTAATTGTGTGTATATAAACTTCTGATCCACTGGGAATGTGATGAAAGAAATAAAAGCTTAAATAAATAATTCTCTCTACTATTATTCTGACATTTCACATTCTTAAAATAAAGTGGTGATCCTAACTGACCTAAAACAGGGAATTTGTACTCGGATTAAATGTCAGGAATTGTGAAAAACTGAGTTTAAATGTATTTGGCTAAGGTGTATGTAAACTTCCGACTTCAACTGTATATAAAGCAGTGGACACTATTTCTATGCTTTTAGGGCCCATATTCTTCAGAAAATGGGCATAGCTTCACAACATTTAAAGATTAGAAGGAAATGGCTAAAATATGCAACGAAAGCGGATACAAATTCATTGCTTTAACTAATTATGACAAATGTTAAGATAACATTGAGCAATGTAATAAAGTAATGACTTTTCAAAGAAGTTACGTTACACGGCATAGCATATCATTACAGCAGTATGTACCGGTATGTTAGCTAGCAAACGTTAGTTGGCTACTAATATATCGAACTTGCCAGGCTGTATATTAACTAAAATACCAGTCAAAAGTTTGGACACACCTACTCATTCAAGGGTTTTTATTTATTTTTTACTATTTTTTACATTGTAGAATAATAGTGAAGACATCAAAACTATGAAATAACACATATGCAATAATGTAGTAACCAAAAAAGTGTTAAACAAATGAAAATCTATTTTATATTTGAGATTCTTCAAATAGCCAGCCTTTGCCTTGATGACAGCTTTGCACACTCTTGGTATTCTCTCAACCAGCTTCACCTGGAATGCTTTTTCCAACAGTCTTGAAGGACTTCCCATAAATGCTGAGCACTTGTTGGGTGCTTTTCCTTCACTCTGCGGTCCGACTCATCCCAAACCATCTCAATTGGGTTGAGGTCGGGGGATTGTGGAGGCCAGGTCATCTGATGCAGCACTCCATCACTCTCCTTCTTGGTCAAATAGCCCTTACACAGCCTGGAGGTGTGTTGGGTCATTGTCCTGTTGAAAAACAAATGATAGTCCCACTAAGCCCAAACCAGATGGGATGGTGTATCGCTGCAGAATGCTGTGGTAGCCATGCTGGTTAAGTGTGCCTTGAATTCTAAATAAATCACAGACAGTGTCACCAGCAAAGCACCCCCACACCATAACACCTCCTCCTCCATGCTTTACGGTTGGAACTACACATGTGGAGATCATCCGTTCACCCACACCGCGTCTCACAAAGACACGGCAGTTGGAACCAAAAAGCTCAAATTTGGACTCCAGACCAAAGGACAGATTTCCACTGGTCTAATGTCCATTGCTCGTGTTTCTTGGCCCAAGCAAGTATCTTCTTATTGGTGTCCTTTAGTAGTGGTTTCTTTGCAACAATTCGACCATGAAGGCCTGATTCACACAATCTCCTCTGAACAGTTGATGTTGAGATATGTCTGTTACTTGAACTCTGTGAAGCATTTATTTGGGCTGCAATTTCTGAGGCTGGTAACTCTAATGAACATATCCTCTGCAGCAGAGGTAACTCTGGGTCTTCCATTCCTGTCACGGTCCTCATGAGAGCCAGTTTCATCATAGCGCTTGATGGTTTATGCGACTGCACTTGAAGAAACTTCCAAAGTTTGTGAAATGTTCCGGATTGACTGACCTTCATGTCTTAAAGTAATGATGGACTGTCGTTTCTCTTTGCTTATTTCAGCTGTTCTTGACATAATATGGACTTGGTCTTTTACCAAATAGGGCTATCTTCTGTATACCCCCCCTACCTTGTCACAACAAAACTGATTGGCTCAAATGCATTAAGAAGGAAAGAAATTCCACAAATTAACTTTTAAGATGGCACACCTGTTAATTGAAATGCATTCCAGGTGACTACCTCATGAAGCTGGTTGAGAGAATACCAAGAGTGTGCAAAGATGTCATCAAGGCAAAGGGTGGCTACTTTGAAGAATCTCAAATATAAAATATATTTTGATTTGTTTAACACTTTTTTTTGTTACTACATGATTCCATGTGTTATTTCATAGTTTTGATATCTTCAATATTATTCTACAATGTATTTAATTTTTTTAAAATAAAGAAAAAACGTTGAATGAGTAGGTGTGTCCAAATTTTTGACTGTTAGTGTATATACAGTCAGGTCCATAAGTATTTGAACAGTGACACAATTTGCATCATTTTGTCTCTGTACGCCACAATGGATTTGAAAGGAAACAATCAAGATGTGCTTTAAGTGTAGACTTTCATCTTTAATTTAAGGGTTTTGTCAAAATTAGTGTATGAAGCGTGTAGGAAATATAACCATATTTATACATAGTCCCCCAATTTTAGGGGCTCAAAAGTAATTGGACAAGCTAACAATCATAAACTAAATTGTGAGTTTGAATACTTGGTTGCAAATCCTTTGCAGTCAATGACTGCCTGAAGTCTGGAACCCATAGGCATCACCAGATGCTGGGTTTCTTCCCTGGTGATGCTCTGCCGGGCCTTTACTGCAGCGGTCTTCAGTTCCTGCTTGTTCTCGGGGCGTTTTGCCTTCAGTTTTGCCTTTAGCAAGTGAAATGCATGCTCAGTTGGATTCAGGTCAGGTGATTGACTTGGCCATTGCAGAACATTCCACTTCTTTGCCATAAAAAAGTATTGGCTTGCTTTCGCAGTATTCTTCGGGTCATTGTCCATCTGCACTGTGAAGCGCCGTCCAATGGGTTTTGAAGCGTTTGGCTGAATCTGAGCAGATAATACAGCCCTTAACACTTCAGAATTCATCCTGCTGCTTTTGTCAGCAGTCACATCATCAATAAATACAAGGGAACCCGTTCCATTGGCAGCCATACATGCCCACGCCATAACACTACCTCCACCATGCTTCCCAGATGAGGTGGTATGCTTCGGATCATGAGCAGTTCCTTCCCTTCTCCATACTCTTCTCTTCCCATCATTCTGGTACAAGTTGATCTTCCTGTTTTTGGGGCTTACCAAAGGTTTACATCTTGCGGTAAACCCTCTGTATTTACTCTGGTGAAGTCTTCTCTTGATTTTTGACTTTGACACAGATACTCCTACCTCCTGGAGGGTGTTCTTGATCTGGCCAACTGTTGTGAAGGGGTTTTTCATCACCAGGGAAAGAAATATTCTGTCATCCACCACAGTTGTTTTCCGTGGTCTTCCGGGCCTTTTGGTGGTCCTGAGCTCACCAGTGTGTTCTTTCTTTTTAAGAATGTACCAAATAGTTGATTTGGCCACACCTAATGTTTTTGCTATCTGTCTGATGGGTTTGTTTAGAGTTTTCAGCCTAAGGATGGCTTGTGCCACTGGCAGTGACAGCTCTTTGGACTTCATACTGAGGGTTAACAGCAACAGATTCCAAATGCAAATGCCACACTTGAAATCAACTCTAGACCTTTTATCTGCTTCCTTGTAAATGAACTAATGAGGGAATGACGCACACCAGGCCATGGAATAGCTGAGCAGCCAATTGTCCAATTACTTTTGTTCCCTTAAAAAGGGGGGGACCACATATAAAAAGTGCTGCAATTCCTACACTGTTCACCCGATTTGGATGTAAATACCCTCAAATTAAAGCTGAAAGTCTGCACTTTCAGTTCATATTCATTATTTAATTTCAACTCCAATATGCTGTGGTAGACAGCTAAAATAATAATAAGTTGGTCAATGTCCAAATATTTATGGACCTGACTGTATATACAGTGGGGGAAAAAATTATTTAGTCAGCCACCAATTGTGCAAGTTCTCCCACTTAAAAAGATGAGAGAGGCCTGTAATTTTCATCATAGGTACACGTCAACTATGACAGACAAAATGAGAAAAAAAATCCAGAAAATCACATTTTAGGATTTTTTATGAATTTATTTGCAAATTATGGTGGAAAATAAGTATTTGGTCAATAACAAAAGTTTCTCAATAATTTGTTATATACCCTTTGTTGGCAATGACACAGGTCAAACGTTTTCTGTAAGTCTTCACAAGGTTTTCACACACTGTTGCTGGTATTTTGGCCCATTCCTCCATGCAGATCTCCTCTAGAGCAGTGATGTTTTGGGGCTGTCGCTAGGCAACACAGACTTTCAACTCCCTCCAAAGATTTTCTATGTGGTTGAGATCTGGAGACTAGCTAGGCCACTCCAGGACCTTGAAATGCTTCTTACGAAGCCACTCCTTCGTTGCCTGGGCGGTGTGTTTGGGATCATTGTCATGCTGAAAGACCCAGCCACGTTTCATCTTCAATGCCCTTGCTGATGGAAGGAGGTTTTCACTCAAAATCTCACGATACATGGCCCCATTCATTCTTTCCTTTACACGGATCAGTCGTCCTGGTCCCTTTGCAGAAAAACAGCCCCAAAGCATGATGTTTCCACCCCCATGCTTCACAGTAGGTATGGTGTTCTTTGGATGCAACTCAGCATTCTTTGTCCTCCAAACACGACGAGTTGAGTTTTTACCAAAAAGTTATATTTTGGTTTCATCTGACCATATGACATTCTCCCAATCCTCTTCTGGATCATCCAAAAGCACTCTAGCAAACTTCAGACGGACCTGGACATGTACTGGCTTAAGCAGGGGGACACGTCTGGCACTGCAGGATTTGAGTCCCTGGCGGCGTAGTGTGTTACTGATGGTAGGCTTTGTTACTTTGGTCCCAGCTCTCTGCAGGTCATTCACTAGGTCCCCCCATGTGGTTCTGGGATTTTTGCTCACCGTTCTTGTGATCATTTTGACCCCACGGGGTGAGATCTTGCGTGGAGTTCCAGATCGAGGGAGATTATCAGTGGTCTTGTATGTCTTCCATTTCCTAATAATTACTCCCACAGTTGATTTCTTCAAACCAAGCTGCTTACCTATTGCAGATTCAGTCTTCCCAGCCTGGTGCAGGTCTACAATTTTGTTTCTGGTGTCCTTTGACAGCTCTTTGGTCTTGGCCATAGTGGAGTTTGGAGTGTGACTGTTTGAGGTTGTGGACAGGTGTCTTTTATACTGATAACAAGGTCAAACAGGTGCCATTAATACAGGTAACGAGTGGAGGACAGAGGAGCCTCTTAAAGAAGAAGTTACAGGTCTGTGAGAGCCAGAAATCTTGCTTGTTTGTAGGTGACCAAATACTTATTTTCCACCATAATTTGCTAATAAATTCATTAAAAATCCTACAATGTGATTTTCTGGAGAAAAAAAATCTCAATTTGTCTGTCATAGCTGACGTGTACCTATGATGAAAATTACAGGCCTCTCTCATCTTTTTAAGTGGGAGAACTTGCACAATTGGTGGCTGACTAAATACTTTTTTTCCCCACTGTACATGTTCATATAGGAGTCATATAGGACTGATAAAAGATTAGGATAGGAGTCATATAGGAGTCATATAGGAGTAGGACAGGCGTAGGATAGGAGTCATATAGGAGTAGGATAGGAGTCATAGAGGAGTAATATAGGAGTCATATAGGAGTCATATGGGAGTAGGATAGCGGTAGGATAGGAGTCATATAGGAGTAGGATAGCGGTAGGATAGGAGTAGAATAGGAGTCATATAGGAGTAGGATAGGAGTAGGATAGGAGTCATATAGGAGTAGGATAGGAGTAGGATAGGAGTCATAGAGGAGTAGGATAGGAGTCATATAGGAGTAGGATAGAAGTAGGATAGGAGTCATATAGGAGTAGGATAGGAGTAGGATAGGAGTCATATAGGAGTAGGATAGCGGTAGGATAGGAGTCATATAGGAGTAATATAGGACTGATAAACGATTAGGATAGGAGTCATATAGGAGTAGGATAGGAGTATGATATGAGTCATATAGGAGTAAGATAGGAGTCATATAGGAGTAGGATAGCATTAGGATAGGAGTCATATAGGAGTAGGATAGGAGTCATATAGGAGTAATATAGGAGTAGGATAGGAGTCATATAGGAGTAGCATAGGACTAGGATAGGAGTCATATAGTAGTAATTTAGGAGTAGGATAGGCATAGGATAGGAGTCATATAGGAGTAGGATAGGAGTCATATAGGAGTAATATAGGCGTCATATAGGAGTCATATAGGAGTAGGATAGGAGTAGGATAGGAGTCACATAGGAGTAATATAGGAGTAGGATAGGAGTAATATAGAAGTAGAATAGGAGTCATATAAGAGTAATATAGGAGTAGGATAGGAGTAGGATAGGAGTCATATAGGAGTAGAATAGGAGTAATATAGGAGTAGAAAAGGAGTAATATAGGAGTAGGATAGGAGTAGGATAGGAGTAATATAGGAGTAGGATAGGAGTCATATAAGAGTAATATAGGAGTAGGATAGGAGTAGGATAGGAGTCATATAGGAGTAGGATAGGAGTAGGATAGGAGTCATATATGAGTAAGATAGGAGTAGGATAGGAGTAGGATATGAGTCATATAGGAGTAGGATAGGAGTAGGATAGGAGTCATATAGGAGTAGGATAGGAGTAGGATAGGAATAATATAGGACTGATAAACGATTAGGATAGGAGTCATATAGGAGTAGGATAGGAGTATGATAGGAGTCATATATGAGTAAGATAGGAGTAGGATAGGAGTAGGATAGGAGTTATATAGGAGTAGGATAGGAGTAGGATAGGAGTAGGATAGGAGTTATATAGGAGTAGGATAGGAGTCATATATGAGTCATATAGGAGTAGGATAGGCATAGGATAGGAGTCATATAGGAGTAAAATAGGCGTAGGATATTAGGAATATAGGAGTACAATAGGAGTAATATAGGAGTAGAATAGGAGTAATATATGAGTAGAATAGGAGTAATATAGGAGTAGGATAGGAGTAATATAGAAGTAGAATAGGAGTCATATAAGAGTAATATAGGAGTAGGATAGGCATAGGATAGGAGTAATATAGGAGTAGAATAGGAGTAATATAGGAGTAGAAAAGGAGTAATATAGGAGTAGGATAGGAGTAATATAGGAGTAGGATAGGAGTCATATAAGAGTAATATAGGAGTAGGATAGGAGTAGGATAGGAGTCATATAGGAGTAGGATAGGAGTAGGATAGGAGTCATATATGAGTAAAATAGGAGTAGGATAGGAGTAGGATAGGAGTAGGATAGGAGTCATATAGGAGTAGGATAGGAGTATGATAGGAGTCATATATGAGTAAGACAGGAGTAGGATAGGAGTAGGATAGGAGTAGGATATGAGTCATATAGGAGTAGGATAGGAGTAGGATAGGAGTCATATAGGAGTAGGATAGGAGTAGGATAGGAATAATATAGGACTGATAAACGATTAGGATAGGAGTCATATAGGAGTAGGATAGGAGTATGATAGGAGTCATATATGAGTAAGATAGGAGTAGGATAGGAGTAGGATAGGAGTTATATAGGAGTAGGATAGGAGTAGGATAGGAGTAGGATAGGAGTTATATAGGAGTAGGATAGGAGTCATATATGAGTCATATAGGAGTAGGATAGGCATAGGATAGGAGTCATATAGGAGTAAAATAGGCGTAGGATATTAGGAATATAGGAGTACAATAGGAGTAATATAGGAGTAGAATAGGAGTAATATATGAGTAGAATAGGAGTAATATAGGAGTAGGATAGGAGTAATATAGAAGTAGAATAGGAGTCATATAAGAGTAATATAGGAGTAGGATAGGCATAGGATAGGAGTAATATAGGAGTAGAATAGGAGTAATATAGGAGTAGAAAAGGAGTAATATAGGAGTAGGATAGGAGTAATATAGGAGTAGGATAGGAGTCATATAAGAGTAATATAGGAGTAGGATAGGAGTAGGATAGGAGTCATATAGGAGTAGGATAGGAGTAGGATAGGAGTCATATATGAGTAAAATAGGAGTAGGATAGGAGTAGGATAGGAGTAGGATAGGAGTCATATAGGAGTAGGATAGGAGTATGATAGGAGTCATATATGAGTAAGACAGGAGTAGGATAGGAGTAGGATAGGAGTTATATTGGAGTAGGATAGGAGTTATATAGGAGTAGGATAGGAGTCATATAGGAGTCATATAGGAGTAGGATAGGCATAGGATAGGAGTCATATAGGAGTAAAATAGGCGTAGGATATTAGTAATATAGGAGTACAATAGGAGTAATATAGGAGTAGAATAGGAGTAATATAGGAGTAGAATAGGAGTAATATAGACGTAGAATAGGAGTAATATAGAAGTAGAATAGGAGTAATACAGGAGTAGGATAGGAGTAATATAGGAGTAGGATAGGAGTAGGATAGGAGTAATTTAATAAGAAATAATAATATGCCATTTAGCAGATGCTTTTATCCAAAGCTACTTACAGTCATGTGTGCATAGATTTTTATGTATGGGTGGTCCCGGGGATCGAACCCACTACCCTGGCGTTACAAGCGCCATGCTCTACCAATTAAGCTACAGAGGACCACCCATATAGGAGTAGAATAGGCGTAGGAAAGGAGTAATATAGGAGTAGAATAGGAGTCATATAGGAGTAGAATAGGAGTCATATAGGAGTAGAATAGGAGTAGAATAGGAGTCATATAGGAGTCATATAGGAGTAGGATAGGCATAGGATAGGAGTAGGATAGGAGTAGGATAGGAGTAGGATAGGAGTAGGATAGGAGTAGGATAGGAGTAGGATGGAACCAACAGGCTACAGAGCAGCATTCAGACAGTGCCAGACACAGACACTATAATATATGTTAAAATGTGATCCGTCCAGATTGATAAAGCTAGTTAGAGTGAGAGAGAGAGAGAGAGAGAGAGAGAGAGAGAGAGAGAGAGAGAGAGAGAAAGAGAGAGAGAGAGAGAGAGAGAGAGAGAGAGAGAGTGAGAGAGAGAGAGAGAGATACAGAGATACAGAGATACAGAGAGACATAGAGAAAGTATGTGTGCGTGTGCGTGTGCGTGTGTGTCTGTGTGTGTGTGTGTGTGCGCGTGTGTGTGTATGGTGTAGAGGTGTTACACCAGGTGAGATTCTCCTCTTGGCAACTGAACTGAGATTCAACCCAATCAATGATTAGTGATGACGTGTGGACGTGTGGTGTCCAGCTAGTCACTGATTTGCCATGGGATTGGCCTCAACTTGTTGTTGTTGTTGTGTGAATTGTTTGTCCCTGATGGTAGAGCCATATCCTCTATACATGTTTCTCTGGGTAACTATCTAACCCTAATTAAACTCATAATCCCCTAAATATATATCACCATTCTCACTGGGTTATTTAGGCCTTCCTGGTTTTACTAACATTTCAAATAAAAATACTTTAATAGGCATTATTATGAAATGAGGAAATCAATTAAGGAAAATATTAATTATCAATTCACATTAATGACAATGTAAGGTAATCTAATATAGATATAGAAAAATAAATATAGAATATAGAAAAGCACAAATAAATAGAGGTTGAGGTATACAGTATACTAGTATACTATACTATAGTGTACTATAACTATATTCAGAACATTGAAGTATTTTAACAGATATAACCGTTAAATGTCTCCTGCTCTGGCCTCCATTCAGAACATTGAAGTATTTTAACAGATATAACTGTTAAATGTCTCCTGCTCTGGCCTCCATTCAGAATATTGAACTATTTTAACAGATATAAAGTCCCTTCAGAAAGTATTCACACCCCTTGACTTTTTCCACGTTGTTGTGTTACAGCCTGAATTTAAAATTGATTACATTTAGATTTTGTTGTCACTGGCCTACACACAATAATACAACAATGTCAAACTGGAATTATGTTTTTCAAAATTGTTACAAATTAATAAAACATGAAAAGCTGAAATAGGTTCAGGAGGAAAACTTTACTTGACAAGTTACATAATAAATTGTACTGACTCGCTGTATGCAGTAACAGGGTTTAACATGATTTATGAATGACTACCTCATCTCTGTACCCCACACATACAGATAATTGTAAGGTCCCTCAGTCGAGCAGTGAATTTCAAACACAGATTCAAACACAAAGACCAGGGAGGTTTTCTAATGCCTCGCAAAGAAGGGCATCTATTGGTAGATGGATAAAAAAATAAAAAAGAGGACATTGAATATACCTTTGAGCATGGTGAAGTTATTAATTACACTTTACATTTACATTTACATTTTAGTCATTTAGCAGACGCTCTTATCCACAGCGACTTACAGGAGCAATTAGGGTTAAGTGCCTTGCTCAAGGGCACATTAACGTCATTTAGCAGACGCTCTTAGCCAGAGCGACTCACAAATTGGTGCGTTCACCCTATAGCCAGTGGGATAACCACTTTACAATTGGGGGGGGGTAGAAGGATTCCTTTATCCTATCCCAGGTATTCCTTAAAGAGGTGGGGTTTCAAATGTCTCCGGAAGGTGGTGAGTGACTCCGCTGTCCTGGCGTCGTGAGGGAGCTTGTTCCACCATTGGGGGGTGTATCAATACACCCAGTCAATACAAAGATACAGGTGTTCTTCCTAACTTAGTTGCCGGAGAGAAAGGAAACCACTCAGGGTTTCCAAAACATGCATCCTGTTTGCAACAAAGCACTAAAGCAATACTGCAAAGCAATTAACTTGTTGTCCTGAATGCAAAGTGTTATGTTTGGAGCAATTCCAACACAACACATTACTCAGTAATGCTTCATATTTTCAAGCATAGTGGTGGCTGCATCATGTTATGGGTATGCTTGTAATCATTAAGGACTTAGGAGTTATTCAGGATAAAAAAAGAAACAGAAAAAATAATGGAGCAAAGCACAGGCAAAATCCTAGAGGAAAACCTAGTTGCCCCAGTCTGAGGTCCTGAGAGTTCTGGAGCAGGTTTTCATCAAGGATCTCTCTGTACCTTGCTCCGTTCATCTTTGCCTTGATCCTGACTAGTCTCCCAGTCCCTGCCGCTGAAAAACATCCCCACAGCATGATGCTGCCTCCACCATGCTTCACCGTAGGGATGGTGCCAGGTTTTCTCAAGACGTGACACTTAGCATTTAGGCCAAAGAGTTCAATCTTGGTTTCATCAGACCAGAGAATCTTGTTTCTCATGGTCTGAGTCCTCTAGGTGCCTTTTGGCAAACTCCAAGCGAGCTGTCATGTGCCTTTTACTGAGGTATGGGTTCCGCCTGGCCATTCAACCATAAAGGCCTGATTGTTGGAATGCTGCAGAGATGGTTGTACTTCTGGAAGGTTCTCCCATCTCCACAGAGGAACTCTAGAGCTCTATCAGAGTGACCATTGGGTTCTTGGTCACCTCCCTGACGAAGGCCCTTCTCCCCCGATTGCTCAGTTTGGCCGGGCGGCCAGCTCTAGGAAGAGACTTGGTGGTTCCAAACTTCTTCCATTTAAGAACGATGGAGGCCACTGTGTTCTTGGGGACCTTCAATGCTGAAGAAATCTTTTGTTACCCTTCCCCAGATCTGTGCCTCGACCCAATGTGGTGAACAGGTCAAATGTATGTGGTCAACAGGTCAACAGTATCTAGTCAACAGGTCAACAGTATGTGGATAACAGGTCAACAATATATTGTCAACAGGTCAACAGTATGTGGGCACAGGTCAACAGTATGTAGTCAACAGCATGTTGTCAACAGTTCAACAGCATGTGGTCAACAGATCAATAGAAGGTGGTCAACAGTATGTGCTCAACAATATCTGGTCAACAATATGTGGTCAACAGATCAACATTATGTGGTCAATATGTCAACAATATGTGGTCAAGAGGTCAACAGTATGTGGTCAACAGGTCAACAGAATGTGGTCCACAGGTCAACAGTATGTGGTCAACAGATGGAGAAAACACCTGTCTCCGAATTACATCTTCAAACGAAGGGCAACCATGGCATCTGTGAGGGAGACGCATCCATCCATGATGTATACGGGTATGATAGTCTAGCTAGCTACATTTTCAGACATTACTCGTTTCTAATTTTGACAGAGATTGGTTTTATTTCAAGTTAAAATGTACTGTTAGCTAGCTAACGTTAGCTGGCTGGCTCATTAGCTAACGTTACGTGTATGATCTTATTATTCGTATCTCAGAGCCATTTGCTTGGCTAGTTAGAGCCTAATGT
Source organism: Coregonus lavaretus (assembly GCF_964263955.1). Lineage (NCBI taxonomy): Eukaryota > Metazoa > Chordata > Actinopteri > Salmoniformes > Salmonidae > Coregonus > Coregonus lavaretus. The sequence continues at coordinate 50,128 of NW_028157481.1, forward strand.
TAGATAGCTAACATTGAACCTGGTTGGTTAGCTACCAGCAGATTCATGCAGGGTAGTAGTAACGTCATGAGTTGGGATTATGGTTCATTGTTTAGCTAGCTAGTTAGCTACATGTTTTAACAAAAGACTCCACTATGCAAGTATCCATTTCAATAGAATGTCACTGTGACAACTGTTGATAGACGTAGCTGGTAAATTCGCTCTGGCTATCTACTCCGATTTCAGAGCACGTGTAAGATACTCTAGCTAGCTACATTTTCAGATATTACACGTTTCAAATTTTTACAGAAAGTGGTTTCATTTCAAGTTAACGTGTACTGTTAGCTAGCTAACGTTAGCTGGCTAGCTCGATAGCTAACGTTACGTGTATGATGTTATTATTCGTATCTCAGAGCCATTTCCTTGGCTAGTTAGAGCCTAATGTTAGCTAGCTAATATTGAACCTGGTTGGTTAGCTACCTGCAGATTCATGCAGGGTAGTAACGTCATGAGTTGGGATTATGGTTCATTGTTTACCTAGCTAGCTAGCTACATGTCTTAACAAAAGACTCCACTATGCAGGTAACCATTTCGGGTGCGTTTGTAAATTCAGTCTGAGTATGCCAGAGCGCAGAATAACTGATGAATTTCCGAATGCTCAACACGCGTTGAATATGGCAGGTGTCAGTAAACGTCGGCAAAAATGCATAATTAAATTGTTGCCAGCAGCACAGTTACAGTCACCAACGCTCTGGATAACATGAAAACAGCCTAACAAGCTCTGCTAGGGCAAGTAAAATGGTCAGTGGGGTGTTTTCTAATTTCTGTCTGGAAGTGGCTAGCAAGCTAGCCAATGTTAGCCAGTTAGCTTGGGTGTTTGACTGCCATTGTGAGGTCAGAAAGCTCTGATCAACCCTACTCATTGGCCAGAGCGTCCAGTGTGCGTTCTGAATGCTCCCAGAGCGAAATGAGATGGGTGGGGCTAAAGCATAAGAGGGTGTGAACGATGCTGAATGGGTGTAGACAAAGAAGAGCTCTCCAGTAGGTACCAAAATATTGAAAGGCCATTTTCTGAAATGTGGAATTACAAGTTGATCAACTTTAAAAGCAGAATTACTTTCCCATTGTTCCTCAAAGGCAGAGTATGATATACCATTTTGTAGCACTCTGTCTCTGCTTTTATCCAATGTAAAAAAAAAAACATTTCAAATGTTGCTACATAAGACTGAATAAAGGCGGTTGGTCACATATGTGGTCAACAGGTCAACAGTATGTGGTCAACATGTTAACAGTATGTCGTCAACTGGTTAACAGTATGTGGTCAACAGGTCAACAGTTTGTAGTCAACAGTTTGTCGTCAGCATGTCAACAGTGTGTGATGAATAGGTCAACAGTGTGTGTTCAATGGGTCAACAGTATGTGGTCAACAGGTCGACAGTATGTGGTCAACAGTATGTGGTCAACAGTATCTGGTCAACAGGTCAACAGTATGTGGTCAACAGTATGTGGTCAACAGGTCAACAGTATGTGGTCAACAGTATGTGGTCAACAGGTCGACAGTATGTGGTCAACAGGTCAATAGTATGTGGTCAACAGGTCAACAGTATGTGGGAACAGGTCAACAGTATGTGGTCAACAGGTCAACAGGATGGTGTCAACAGTATGTGGTCAACAGTATGTGGTCAACAGGTCAACAGTATATGGTCAACAGCATGTGGTCAACAGAACAACAGTATGTGGTCAACAGTATGTGGTCAACAGGTCAACAGTATGTAGCCAACAGTATGTAGTCAACAGGTCAACATTATGTGGTCAACAATATGTGGTCAACAGCATATGGTCTACAGGACAACAGTATGTGGTCAACAGGTAGAAAGTATGTGGTCAACAGGTCAACAGTATGTGGTCAACAGGTCAACAGTATGTAGCCAACAGTATGTAGTCAACAGGTCAACATTATGTGGTCAACAATATGTGGTCAACAGCATATGGTCAACAGGTCAACGGTATGTGGTCAACAGCATGTGGTCAACAGTATGTGGTCAACAGGTCAACAGTATGTGGTCAACAGTATGTGGTCAACAGTTCAAAAGTATGGGGTCAACATAATGTGGCCAACATTATGTGGTTAACAGTATGTGGTCAACAGGTCAACAGTAAGTGGTCAACGGTATGCAGTCAACAGTATGTGATCAACAGGTCAGCAGTATGTGGTCAACGGTATGTGGTTAACAGTGTGTGGTCAACAGTATGTGGTCAACAGGTAAACAAATATGTTTTCAATAGTATGTGGTCAACATGTTAACAGTATGTGGTCAACATGTTAACAGTATGTGGTCAACAGTATGTGGTCAACAATATGTGGTCAACAGTATGTGGTCAACAGTATGTGGTCAACAAGTCAACAGTATATGGTCAACAGGTCAACAATATGTGGTCAACAGTATGTGGTCAACAGGTCAACAGTATGTGGTCAACAGTATGTAGTCAACAGTATGTGATCAACAGGTCAGCAGTATGTGGTCAACGGTATGTGGTTAACAGTGTGTGGTCAACAGTATGTGGTCAACAGGTAAACAAATATGTTTTCAACAGTATGTGGTCAACATGTTAACAGTATGTGGTCAACAGTATGTGGTCAACATGTTAACAGTATGTGGTCAACAGGTCAACAATATGTGGTCAACAGTATGTGGTCAACAGGTCAACAGTATGTGGTCAACAGTATGTGGTCAACAGTATGTGGTCAACAGGTCAACAGTATGTGGTCAACAGGTCAACAGTATGTTGTCAACAGTATGTGGTCAACTGTATTTGGTCAACAGGTCAACAGTATGTGGTCAACAGTATGTGATCAACAGGTCAACAGTATGTGGTCAACAGGTCAACAGTATGTTGTCAACAGTATGTGGTAAACAGTTCAACAGTATGTGGTCAACAGTATGTGGTCAACAGTATGTGGTCCACAGGTCAACAGTATGTGGTGAACAGTATGTGGTGAACAGTATGTGCTCAACAGGTCAACAGCATGTGGTCAACAGGTCAACAGTATGTGGTCAACAGTATGTGGTCAGCTGTATTTGGTCAACAGGTCAACAGTATGTTGTCAACAGTATGTGATCAACCGGTCAACAGTGTGTGGTCAACTGTATGTGGTAAACAGGTCAACATTATGTTGTCAACAGTATGTGGTCAACAGGTCAACAGTATGTGGTCAACAGTTCAACAGTATGTTGTCAACAGTATGTGGTCAACAGGTCAACAGTATGTGGTCAACAGTTCAACAGTATGTGGTGAACAGTATGTGGTCAACAGTATGTGGTCAACAATATTTGTCAACAGTATATTGTCAACAGTATGTGGTCAACAGTATGTGGTCAACAGGTCAACAGTATGTGGTCAACAGGTCAACAGTATGTTGTCAACAGTATGTGGTCAACAGGTCAACAGTATGTGTTCAACCGGTCAACAGCATGTTGTCAACAGTATGTGGTCAACAGGATGTGGTCAACAGTATGTTGTCAACAGTATGTGCTAAACTGTATTTGGTCAACAGGTCAACAGTATGTGGTCAACAGGTCAACAGTATGTGGTCAACAATATTTGGTCAACAGTATATTGTCAACAGTATGTGGTCAACAGTATGTGGTCAACAGGTCAACATTATGTGGTCAACAGTATGTGGTCAACAGGTCAACAGTATGTGTTCAACAGGTCAACAGTATGTTGTCAACAGTATGTGGTCAACAGGTCAACAGTATGTGGTCAACAGTATGTGTTCAACAGGTCAACAGTATGTGGTCAGCTGTATGTGGTCAACAGGTCAACAGTATGTGGTCAACAGTATGTGGTCAACAGTTCAACAGTATGTGGTGAACAGTATGTGGTCAACAGTATGTGGTCAACAATATTTGGTAAACAGTATATTGTCAACAGTATGTGTTCAACCGGTCAACAGTATGTTGTCAACAGTATGTGGTCAACAGGTCAACAGTATGTGGTCAACAGTATGTTGTCAACAGTATGTGGTAAACTGTATTTGTTCAACAGGTCAACAGTATGTGGTCAACAGGTCAACAGTATGTGGTCAACAATATTTGGTCAACAGTATATTGTCAACAGTATGTGGTCAACAGTATGTGGTCAACAGGTCAACATTATGTGGTCAACAGTATGTGGTCAACAGGTCAACAGTATGTGTTCAACAGGTCAACAGTATGTTGTCAACAGTATGTGGTCAACAGGTCAACAGTATGTGGTCAACAGTATGTGTTCAACTGGTCAACAGTATGTGGTCAGCTGTATGTGGTCAACAGGTCAACAGTATGTTGTCAACAGTATGTGGTCAACTGTATTTGGTCAACAGGTCAACGGTATGTGGTCAACAGAATGTGGTCAACAGGTCAACAGTATGTGGTCAACAGGTCAACAGTATGTTGTCAACAGTATGTGGTCAACAGGTCAACAGTATGTGGTCAACATTATGTTGTCAACAGTATGTGGTCAACAGGTCAACAGTATGTTGTCAACAGTATGTGGTCAACAGGTCAACAGTATGTGGTCAACAGTATGTAGTCAACTGTATGTGGTCAACAGCCCTCCAATCCAGGAATGACATCATCAGAATAAAATGATCTCATTTTATATATTTTAGTAAAATGTTCCATAATGACTGGGCAGCAAAGCTAAAAGCACTCCTACTCCAGACTCCATTATTGTGTTGGGAATATTTTATAAAATGCAGTTTTGAGATCTCAGACTGTTATGTCCATTAGTCTGTAGGTTGAATAAAGTGCTTAAATATATTGGCAGCTTCCCTAAAAAGGCCTTGTAGACAAACAGTTAGTCTTTAACCTCAGTGTTAAGGAGGGTGTTGTGTTTGTTACAAATCTATGAGCAACATGGTAGAGTGTGTCTAGTGTGTGTAGGTAGGACCCTCTGGCATTCATGTACAGAACATCACCATAGTCCAACAAAGGCTAAACAGTGGCTGCAACAAGGTCTTTCCTAGCTTGAAATGAAAACAAGACTTGTTCCTAAAGAAAATCCCAGATTAAGTTTAAGCTTTTTAGTTGGCTCTTAAAGGACATAGTTTCATGAAGGGCTGTTGAACGTGGCTCTTACAGGACATAGTTTCATCAAGGGCTGTTGAACGTGGGTCTTAAAGGACATAGTTTCATCAAGGGCTGTTGAACGTGGGTCTTAAAGGACATAGTTTCATCAAGGGCTGTTGAACGTGGTTCTTAAAGGACATAGTTTCATCAAGCGCTGTTGAACGTGGCTTGTTTTGCTGACTGACTATCTGAGGCAGACTAGGGGGTTGCTTTCTTGATCTAATAATAATGATTTAATAATATATACGTCGATATAGAGATATAGACAGTAACATGCGGCCAACATTCAGTTAGATATAGATCCAGAATAATAACATAACTGTAGGTAGTATAGACACTGACCCCGTCCGCTGCATCCTACAAAGCTCAGGCCATAATAACATAGATGTAGAGATATAGATACTGATCTAGATAATATAGACACTGACCCCGTCCGCTGCGGCCTACGAAGCGCAGGTCGTTGAAGCGAGCCACCTGGTTCTTCATCACTCCTGACGCGTTCCGCAGCTCGGCCGAGTAGTTCTCATCGTTCCCCGCCATCACCGTTACGACCGTCCCATCAGTCACCTCTCCCAACCCCACAACCTGGGGAGGAGAGGATGCTGGGATGTCATAGACGACTAAGCACAGCAGGTACACTGAGCCTCAACCCAAAATTACATGGTCCCTATCTTTCACTTTTATATCTTTGCCTTTTTTTGGGGGGGGGGGTTGAGGCCTGTAGATTTCTCCTGATGCGTTTAGAAGGGATATGCCTATTAGATGGATTCAGCTTGAGTTCAGACCAGTTTTTGACTGCTGAAAATGTCTGTCACTGTTTTGGGGTGAAATATGTCATTAGATCGCTCATTACAATGACCTGATACTGGGAGAAACAAATAGAGGCATGGTTATATTTATTCCATTAATATATTAAATATACACTACCAGTCAAAAGTTTGGACACACCTACTCATTCAAGGGTTTTTCTTTATTTTTACTATTTTCTACATTGTAGAATAATAGTGAAGACATCAAAACTATGAAATAACACATATGGAATCATGTAGTAACAAAAAAAAGTGTTAAACAAATCAAAATATATGTTATGTTTGAGATTCTTCAAATAGCCACCCTTTGCCTTCATGACAGCTTTGCACACTCTTGGCATTCTCTCAACCAGCTTCACCTGGAATGCTCACAAAGACACGGCAGTTGGAACCAAAAAGCGCCAATTTGGACTCCAGACCAAAGGACAGATTTCCACCGGTCTAATGTCCATTGCTCGTGTTTCTTGGCCCAAGCAAGTCTCTTCTTATTATTGGTGTCCTTTAGTAGTTGTTTCTTTGCAGCAATTAGACCACGAAGGCCTGATTCACAGTCTCCTCTGAACAGTTGATGTTGAGATATGTCTGTTACTTGAACTCTGTGAAGCATTTATTTGGGCTGCAATTTCTGAGGCTGGTAACTCTAATGATTTTATCCTCTGCAGCAGAAGTAACTCTGGTTCTTCCATTCCTGTGGCTGTCCTCATGAGAGCCAGTTTCATTGTTGCGCTTGATGGTTTTTGCGACTGCACTTGAAGAAACTTTCAAAGTTCTTGAAATGTTCCGTATTGACTGACCTTCCTGTCTTAAAATAATTATGGACTGTCGTTTCTCTTTGCTTATTTGATCTGTTCTTGCCATAATATGGACTTGGTCTTTTACCAAATAGGGCTATCTTCTGTATACCCCCCCCCCCCCCCCCCCCCCCAGCCTACCTTGTGATAACACAACTGATTGGCTCAATCGCATTAAGAAGGAAAGAAATTCCACAAATATAACATATATTTTGATTTGTTTAACACTTTTTTGGTTAATGCATGATTCCATATGTGTTATTTCCTAGTTTCGATGTCTTCACTATTATTCTACAATGTAGAAAACAGTAAAAATAAAGAAAGACCCTGGAATGAGTAGATGATCTAAAACTTTGGACTGGTAGTGTTTATGTATATCACAATTCAGTTTATTTTATTTAATTAACAATCCAAGATAGTTTAAAGGTATAGGTTTCCATAAGCACTTTTAAAATCAAACCAAATGACATTTTATTTATCACATGCACAGAATACAACAGGTGTCAACTTAAACAGTGAAATGCTTACAAGCCCTTTCCCAACAATGCAGGGTTAAAATATAAGAAAAGTAATATTAATAGTAAATCTAGTAGTAAATAGACCTGTACTTAGTAGAAAGGTAGTTGGGATGAGGCTATGGCCTTCACACTAACACAATATTACTGAGATTCAGTTCTACAAATCTGCTATTCATCCTAAATTCATTCTCAAAATTATAAAAAAAAATTTTTTTTAAATTTAAAATCTATTTTCAAACTTAAAACAAACAAAATATATGTCAATATGTGCTCCATCATGTCAGTGAGTAGGCGGTTTAAACATGATAGTGTGTAAGGCTAGATCTACCATCTGATTGTTCACCTTGACTCCAGGATAATAAAGATCATTATAGGGTGGAACTACAGCCTACCTTTAGTCCTACAGGTAACAGTTATATTAATAATTAAAACCATGTTTATGATGATGAATGAAATTACCATGTATCGTCAACACTAAATAAATACTATTATAAACATGATCGGTAGTACATGATCGTTTAAATTTACAGATTCATCTTTTTATCAGTGTTAGTTGTATTAATGTTTTATGAAAAGGTATTTGAACAGCATTCAGCAGGCCCCTTTGCAGCCGATGTCGGCCTGTGGTGACATTGTCAATAATAAACCTAGAACGGCAAAAGGTATTCATGGGAAAAAATAGAAAACATTATCAGATGAAAATTATTTCATATATTGTTCATTTCGTTTATTATTTTTTACGCAGCAAAAATAAAGGATGGGTTATATGAATTTGGTGTACCCAGTAATGCACTAGGCCTATATGCAAATCAACATCCGTAATTAATTCATATACATTTACAAGGAACAGATGAGTTTGTATAAATGTAATCCCCTGTAGCTCAGTTGGTAGAGCATGGCGTTTGCAACGCCAGGGTTGTGGGTTCGTTTCCCACGGGGGGCCAGTATGAAAATGTATGCTCTCACTAACTGTAAGTCGCTCTGGATAAGAGCGTCTGCTAAATGACTAAAATGTATAATTGTGGAAAATATCTAGGCCTAAATTGAAAAATTTAGCAATATGTTTATCAAACGCATCTATTTTATTGTTTATTTAGGCTACCCTATATATTATGGAAGCTGCATGCCTGCATTTCATTTGACTTAATTATGTTTTCGAATCTAATTACAATTAGAACAGCAAATATGTAAAATGTCCATCAATTTCGGAGTTTAATTTGAGTGGTGAACAGTATAATTATTCCAGTAATTGTGAGGTGTATATAATATCTAAAGGCGCTGTGAGGAATAACACCAGTATCTGTCTGTCTGTCTGTCTATCTGTCTGTCTGTCTGTCTGTCTCCCAGCGGCTGAGACAATAACAGAGACGTTTCATATGAACATTGGTTTCAAAATATGCAGTTGTTGATGAAAGTCAACACACACAACATCTCTCCATTCCACGCCTCGCTGCTCCCAATTATCAGCTTTACACAATAACGCTTTGTTAATTAAATCCCCAAAGAAGCACGCTACTTCGTCTGTTTTAGCCTCTACTTTCCTAAATCCAAATCTGTTGAAATAAAACAGAAACATCTGCAGATCTGCTATAGCCTACACAAATATTATAGGAATAGGCCTAACACAAATTCTAAATTATATAATTTGTACAACTAATTTTAAGGCAGAGCAATAGCCTAATATTTCATAAAAACATAAACACATTCATTTTCACAGCCCAAACCCCCCAAGTACAGACATTCACAGTAAGCCTTTTTCTCCCAGTTGCTATGTAGGCCCATGAAATATTTGAAGTATAAAGTAGTGTAAACAGTGTTTTACCTTGATATATTTAATATAAAGTATAAATATATATAAGGAGAGTGTATAAAGTAATACAGAGAGTGTTATTTACCTTGAATGCGACGGGCAGCGTCTTGTTGCACCGCCAGTGAGATGGTAACACGGAGCAGAGGAAGTTTGGGCTGTCAGTCCGGACCAGCTCCGCCGGGTGGTCGGCTATGATCTCCGCCATGCTGCGGTTCTCCTGCAGGCGCAGCCTTGGCACCGTGCTGTCTTGCTGCCCGGTCCCGGTCGGCGTGTTGAGCTCGTTCATCTTGGCCGGGATCGGCTGGAGGCTATTGGACGGCGGGCTAAACCTCCGCGTGGCACTGGGATCTACGGGAATGCGCATCACAACAGACTAGGTTTCAGCACAGCCACCAGGCACTGGAAAGAGTCAAGACCACCACGCCAGTTCTCCTCTCCTCTGCTCTCCCTCTCCTCCTTAGCGACTCAGTCGGCCTGTCTGTCTGCTCGACGCGGCTGAGAAACTTCAGCTCTCCGGCCAACGGAAAATTGGACTCCGAGTTGCTAAACTTCTCTCCACGACAGTGTTCTCTGGGCGCCTCGGTGCCTCAAAATAAAACCGTCTCCAGCTACAAAACCACATCTGAACGGGCGAGTGGGATTTTTTTTTTAGGACATTTTCATTGTTAAGTGTCCGCGTCAAAACACCAGACCGATTGCTTCATGTGTGAATTTAATTAAGTCTGATGAAAAAAAAAAATCAAAGTAATCTAGAATTAGCCTACTAAAAGAAACACAAGACGGAATTCTCTCTTTCCCTTCAGTAGTCAGCGGGCAGCTCCAGGTGCGTCAGCGGGTCTTCGTGCCAAATTGAAAAACGTTCGAGCCTGCAGGCTATTACACGTACAGAACACCTTCAAAGGCGCGACAATAAAGATGCGAAAACGGCTTTGAACAATCATCTATAGTGTTGTTTATAGCCAGCAGCACATATATTTCAGCCAAATGTAGATCAGCCAAATCTATTCACAGCCTAGCCCATGTAACACCATCTTTAATGCATTCATGTAGCCTATATGATAGGGTTAAAAGGTGGTTGAAATAGAATAAAAGCTGTGAGTCGGTGAAATAAAGGGGAAAGCTCTCTCCATGTTTTGGTTTAGTAGCTGTGATACGGTGCTGCGGGTAGGAGGCCGGGCTTCCCGGTGCCTCTTGCTGACAGTTTGTGGTTTATATAGGGTAGCTGTCCGGTGCCCGGCGCTTACCATGCTGATGACATAAACCACGTGGTGTCTCCTGGACCTATAGTGCCCTTCACCATAAATCAATGACCAATATGTTACCGGTTAGGTCACTAATGCTACAGAGGACCTGCCGCTCTGAGGATGGGTTCAATGTTAAATACATATTGTAGCCTACATGTGTAGCCAGTTTAACAGTTTAGGAATATCGTTTTATGATTCAAAGCGTCATGTGAACTCGGGCTCCCGAGTGGCGCAGCGGTCTAAGGCACTGCATCTCAGTGCGTCACCACAGACCCCCCTGGTTCGATTCCAGGCTGTATCACAACCGGCCGTGATTGGCAGTCCCATAGGGCGGCGCACAATTGGCCCAGCATCGTCCGGGTTTGGCCGGTGTAGGCCGTCATTGTAAATAAGAATTAGTTCTTAACTGACTTGCCTAGGGAAATAAAATAACAGTGCCTACAAGCATAAAACCCGAATAGAGGAATTAAATGTTCTAGACAAATACATACCGACATGCCATACAGTTCATTGCTCCAAATTAACATCGTGACAGTTGTGTTGAATCCTTCGCCACAGTCCATCAGATGGAGCAGGATAGTCTCCCCACATGCCACTCAAACACGTGGCTAACTGTAAACCGTTCACATTATCTGTGGTGTTCCGTCACTATAAATGTGTCCCCTAATGTAGACTAGTTTCTCATTACAAGGCCCGAATGAAGGGAAAGCCGCGTCAGAACTCAGACTGGAAGTGAACATGCAGGGCGCCGTGAGTCACTGGCGGGCTGGGGCTGCGGAGGGGAGTCAGGTAGGGAGACAGACAGCTGGGGAGTTTAGTTACGCATGGACACAGGGTAGAGCTGTTGCGCAACACAGGTATAATTTACTGTAATAGGTATTATTCTACTCTGTACTGTAGGCCACAGTACACTCTTAGAAAAAAAGGGGACACATTTGCGGATCTATATAGAACCTTTTGGTTCTTTGGAGGAGATTAAATAACCCTTTCCTAAGCAAGGTTTTAATATATATATATCCAGTGAGGGTTCTATCCCTCCCCCAGATTGGAATGGGGATTTTAGAAACCAACAGCTAACAAAAGCTAACCCAGTCACATCAAACTCTGAAATTACAGATAATGTTCAGTTTTAATTTGTTTGAGCTGTTTTCCATTGACATCCATATTAATGATGCTGCTGCATGATTTCGCCTGGTCAGAAAATGGCTATCTGACGTCGGACATGTTAGCTCTCTATGACAAGGGAAGATCGAATTCATATTTTGCAAAGTAGTTGCCGAGTTCTTAGTGGCAAACAGCAAGGTTCATACAAACCTGTGCTGTTGCAAACTAAATTCTAGTTAGAAGCAAGAGGAAATTATGTGTTTAATAAAACCTACAATTTTTTTGATAAAAAAGGGTTTCTACAGCGCCTTCAGAAAGTATTCACACACCTTGACCTTTTCCACATTATGATGTTTTACATCCTGAATTTAAAATGGATAAATTGAGATTTCGTGTCACTTGCCTACACATAGTATCCCATAATGTCAAAGTGGAATTTAGTTTTTAGAAATGTTTACAAATTCATTAAAAATGAAAAGCTGAAATGTCTTAAGTCAATAAGTATACTGAATAAGCCTGAATAAGTTCAGGAGTAAAAATGTGCTTAAACCATAAAAGCCCTGTCTAAACTGGGGGAGGGGGTGGGGTTCTACTAAGCTATATGGAATTGTTTTAAGAAGGTCATCCCAAGGATCATTTAGCTATTTGATTTAGAATTTTAAGGCCCCTTGAAGTATCCAAAAATAATACAAGAAGAAAGTATACTTTTTTTTTTTTTTGGGGGGGGGGGGCTTACTGCTATTAGACCATGCAAACGCATTGAATAACAGATTCACTACATGGAACAACAGATAGTCCCCAAAAATCTAAAGGAAGTTTTTTACATGTATTTAACCCCATCAAATCCAACACAACACATCACTGAGTACCACTCTTCATATTTTCAAGCATGGTAGTGGCTGCATCATGTTATGGGTATGCTTGTCATCGGCAATGACTAGGGAGTTTTTTAGGAATAAAATAAATGGAATAGAGGTAAGCACAGGCAACATCCTAGAGGAAAACCTGGTTCAGTCTGCCTTCCAACAGACACTGGGAGACAAATGCACTTTTCAGCAGGACAATAACCTAAAACACAAGGCAAAATCTACACTGGAGTTGCTTTCCAAGATGACATCAAATGTTCCTGAGTGGCCTATTTACAGTTTTGACTTAAATCGGCTTGAAAATCTATGGCAAGATTAAAAAATGGCTGTCTAGCAATAATCAACAACCAACTTGACAGCGCTTGAAGAATTTTGAAAATAATAATGTGCAAATATTCACAGGTGTAATTGCTGCCAAAGGTGATTCTAACATGTATTGACTCTGGGGTGTGACTACTTATGTAAATCCAAATTTTCTGTATTTCATTTTCAATGTATATATATATATATATATATATATATATATATATATATATATATATATATATATATATATATATATAGTATTATAATGTATTGTAGTGTAGTGTAGTGTAGTGTATTGTTGTTGTATTGTAGTGTATTGTGGTGTATTGTAGTGTATTGTAGTGTATTATAATGTATTGTAGTGTAGTGTATTGTTGTTGTATTGTAGTGTATTGTGGTGTATTGTAGTGTATTGTAGTGTATTATAATGTATTGTAGTGTAGTGTATTGTAGTGTATTGTAGTGTATTGTAGTGTATTGTTGTGTATTGTAGTGTATTGTAGTGTATTGTAGTGTATTGTAGTGTATTGTAGTGTATTGTAGTGTATTGTTGTGTATTGTATTGTAGTGTAGTGTAGTGTATTGTAATGTATTGTAATGTATTGTAACGTATTGTAACGTATTGTAGTGTATTGTATTGTATTGTATTGTAATGTATTGTAGTGCATTGTAATGTATTGTATTGTAGTGTATTGTATTGTAATGTATTGTGGTGTATTGTAGTGTATTGTATTGTATTGTAGTGTATTGTAGTGTATTGTAATGTTTTTTTAATTATTTAATTTAATTTATTTCACCTTTATTTAACCAGTTATGGAGGTAAGGCCATAGTGCAAAATAATTACAATTTAGTATTAACACTGGAGTGATAGATGTGCAGAAGATGATGTGCAAATAGAGATACTGGGGTGCAAATGAGCAAAATTAATAACAATGTAAATAACAATATGGGGATGAGGTAGTTGGGTGGGCTAATTACAGATGGGCTGTGTACAGGTGCAGTGATCGGGAAACTGCTCTGACAACTGATGTTTAAAGATAGTGAGGGAGATAAGTGTCTCCAGCTTCAGAGATTTTTGCAGTTCGTTCTAGTCAGTGTATTGTATTGTAGTGTATTGTAGTGTAGTGTAGTGTATTCTATTGTAATGTATTGTAGTGTATTGCAGTGTATTGTATTGTATTGAATTGGAATGTATTTTAGTGCAGTGTATTGTAGTTTATTGTATTGTATTGTATTGTATTGTAGTGTATTGTAGTATATTGTAGCGTGTTGTAATGTATTTTGGTGTATTGTAATGTATTGTATTGTAATGTATTGTAATATATTGTAGTGTATTGTAATGTATTGTAGTGTATTTTATTGAAGTGTATTGTATTATAGTGTATTGTATTATAGTGTATTGTAGTGTATTGTAGTGTATTGTAAGGTATTGTAGGGTAGTGTATTGTATTGTAGTTTATTGTAGTGCATTGTAATGTATTGTAGTGTATTGTATTGTAATGTATTGTAATTTCTTGTAGTGTATTGTTTCGTATTGTAATGTATTGTAATGTATTGTAGTGTATTGTAGTGTATTTTAGTGTATTGTAGTGTATTGTATTGTATTGTAATATATTGTAGTGTATTATAGTGTATTGTATTGTAATGTAATGTAATGTAATGTATTGTAATGTATTGTAGTGTATTGTAGTGTATTGTAATATATTGTAGTGTATTGTAGTGTATTGTAGTGTATTGTAGTGTATTGTATTGTATTGTATTGTAATGTTTTGTAATGTATTTTATTGTAGTGTATTGTATTGTAGTGTAGTGTATTGTAGTGTATTGTATTTTATTGTAATGTATTGTAGTGTATTGCAGTGTATTGTATTGTATTGAATTGGAATGTATTTTAGTCTAGTGTATTGTAGTGCAGTGTATTGTAGTTTATTGTATTGTATTGTAGTGTATTGTAGTGTATTGTGGTATATTGTAGCGTATTGTAATGTATTTTAGTGTATTGTAATGTATTGTATTGTAATGTATTGTAATATATTGTAGTATATTGTAGTGTATTGTAATGAATTGAAATGCATTGTAATGTATTGTAGTGTATTGTAATGTATTGTAGTGTATTGTATTGTAGTGTATTGTATTGTATTGTATTTGTAATGTATTGTAATCTATTGTAGTGTATTTTATTGAAGTGTATTGTAGTGCATTGTTTTGTATTGTATTGAAATATATTGTAATCTATTTTAGTGTATTTTATTGTAGTGTATTGTATTATAGTGTATTGTAGTGTATTGTAGTGTATTTTATTGTAGTGTATTGTTTTGTATTGTAATGTAATATATTGTAGTGTAGTGTATTGTAGTGTATTGTAATGTATGGTAGTGCATTGTAGTGTATTGTATTGTAGTGTATTGTAGTGTATTGTAAGGTATTGTAGGGTAGTGTATTGTATTGTAGTTTATTGTAGTACATTGTAATGTATTGTAGTGTATTGTATTGTAATGTATTGTATTTTCTTGTAGTGTATTGTTTCGTATTGTAATGTATTGTAGTGTATTGTAGTGTATTGTATTGTATTGTAATATATTGTAGTGTATTGTATTGTATTGTAATGTAATGTAATGTAATGTAATGTATTGTAATGTATTGTAATGTATTGTAGTGTATTGTAATATATTGTAGTGTATTGTAGTGTATTGTAGTGTATTGTAGTGTATTGTATTGTATTGTAATGTATTGTAATGTATTTTATTGTAGTGTATTGTATTATAGTGTATTGTATTGTATTGTATTGTATTGTATTCTAATGTATTGTAATTTATTGTAGTGTATTATAGTATATTGTATTGTATTGTATTGTAATGTATTTTAGTGTACTGTATTGTAGTGTAGTGTATTGTATTGTATTGTATTGTTGTGTATTGTAGTGTATTGTAGTGTATTGTAGTGTATTGTAATGTATTGTAATGTATTGTAATATATTGTTGTGTATTGTATTGTATTGTAATGTATTGTAATGTATTGTAGTGTATTTTATTGTGGTGTATTGTATTGTAGTGTATTTTATTATAGTGTATTGTAGTGTAGTGTAGTGTATTGTAGTGTGTTGTATTGTATTGTAGTGTAGTGTAGTGTGTTATAGTGTATTGTGTTATAGTGTAGTGCAGTGTAGTGTAGTGTGTTGTATTGTATTGTAGTGTAGTGTGTTATAGTGTAGTGTGTTATAGTTTAGTGTGTTATAGTGTAGTGTGTTATAGTGTAGTGTGTTATAGTGTAGTGTGTTATAGTGTAGTGTGTTATAGTGTAGTGTGTTATAGTGTAGTGTGTTATAGTGTAGTGTGTTATAGTGTAGTGTGTTATAGTGTAGTGTGTTATAGTGTAGTGTGTAGTGTGTTATAGTGTAGTGTGTTATAGTGTAGTGTGTTATAGTGTAGTGTAGTGTGTTATAGTGTATTGTGTTATAGTGTAGTGTGTTATAGTGTAGTGTGTTATAGTGTAGTGTGTTATAGTGTAGTGTGTTATAGTGTAGTGTGTTATAGTGTATTGTGTTATAGTGTAGTGTGTTATAGTGTAGTGTGTTATAGTGTAGTGTGTTATAGTGTAGTGTAGTGTGTTATAGTGTAGTGTGTTATAGTGTAGTGTAGTGTGTTATAGTGTAGTGTGTTATAGTGTAGTGTGTTATAGTGTAGTGTGTTATAGTGTAGTGTGTTATAGTGTAGTGTAGTGTGTTATAGTGTAGTGTGTTATAGTGTAGTGTGTTATAGTGTAGTGTGTTATAGTGTAGTGTGTTATAGTGTAGTGTGTTATAGTGTAGTGTGTTATAGTGTAGTGTGTTATAGTGTAGTGCAGTGTAGTGTGTTATAGTGTAGTGTGTTATAGTGTAGTGTGTTATAGTGTAGTGTGTTATAGTGTAGTGTGTTATAGTGTAGTGTGTTATAGTGTAGTGTGTTATAGTGTAGTGTGTTATAGTGTAGTGTGTTATAGTGTAGTGTGTTATAGTGTAGTGTGTTATAGTGTAGTGTGTTATAGTGTAGTGTGTTATAGTGTAGTGTGTTATAGTGTAGTGTGTTATAGTGTAGTGCAGTGTAGTGTGTTATAGTGTAGTGTGTTATAGTGTATTGTGTTATAGTGTAGTGTGTTATAGTGTTTATAGTGTAGTGTGTTATAGTGTAGTGTGTTATAGTGTAGTGTGTTATAGTGTAGTGTGTTATAGTGTAGTGTGTTATAGTGTAGTGTGTTATAGTGTAGTGTGTTATAGTGTAGTGTGTTATAGTGTAGTGTGTTATAGTGTAGTGTGTTATAGTGTAGTTTGTTATAGTGTAGTGTGTTATAGTGTAGTGCAGTGTAGTGTGTTATAGTGTAGTGTGTTATAGTGTAGTGTGTTATAGTGTAGTGTGTTATAGTGTAGTGTGTTATAGTGTAGTGTGTTATAGTGTAGTGTGTTATAGTGTAGTGTGTTATAGTGTAGTGTGTTATAGTGTAGTGTGTTATAGTGTAGTGTGTTATAGTGTAGTGCAGTGTAGTGTAGTGTGTTGTATTGTATTGTAGTGTAGTGTGTTATAGTGTAGTGTGTTTTGGTTTAGTGTGTTATAGTGTAGTGTGTTATAGTGTAGTGTGTTATAGTGTAGTGTGTTATAGTGTAGTGTGTTATAGTGTAGTGTGTTATAGTGTAGTGTGTTATAGTGTAGTGTGTTATAGTGTAGTGTGTTATAGTGTAGTGTGTAGTGTGTTATAGTGTAGTGTGTTATAGTGTAGTGTGTTATAGTGTAGTGTAGTGTGTTATAGTGTATTGTGTTATAGTGTAGTGTGTTATAGTGTAGTGTGTTATAGTGTAGTGTGTTATAGTGTAGTGTGTTATAGTGTAGTGTGTTATAGTGTATTGTGTTATAGTGTAGTGTGTTATAGTGTAGTGTGTTATAGTGTAGTGTGTTATAGTGTAGTGTAGTGTGTTATAGTGTAGTGTGTTATAGTGTAGTGTAGTGTGTTATAGTGTAGTGTGTTATAGTGTAGTGTGTTATAGTGTAGTGTGTTATAGTGTAGTGTGTTATAGTGTAGTGTAGTGTTTTATAGTGTAGTGTGTTATAGTGTAGTGTGTTATAGTGTAGTGTGTTATAGTGTAGTGTGTTATAGTGTAGTGTGTTATAGTGTAGTGTGTTATAGTGTAGTGCAGTGTAGTGTGTTATAGTGTAGTGTGTTATAGTGTAGTGTGTTATAGTGTAGTGTGTTATAGTGTAGTGTGTTATAGTGTAGTGTGTTATAGTGTAGTGTGTTATAGTGTAGTGTGTTATAGTGTAGTGTGTTATAGTGTAGTGTGTTATAGTGTAGTGTGTTATAGTGTAGTGTGTTATAGTGTAGTGTGTTATAGTGTAGTGTGTTATAGTGTAGTGTGTTATAGTGTAGTGTGTTATAGTGTAGTGCAGTGTAGTGTGTTATAGTGTAGTGTGTTATAGTGTATTGTGTTATAGTGTAGTGTGTTATAGTGTAGTGTGTTATAGTGTAGTGTGTTATAGTGTAGTGTGTTATAGTGTAGTGTGTTATAGTGTAGTGTGTTATAGTGTAGTGTGTTATAGTGTAGTGTGTTATAGTGTAGTGTGTTATAGTGTAGTGTGTTATAGTGTAGTGTGTTATAGTGTAGTGCAGTGTAGTGTGTTATAGTGTAGTGTGTTATAGTGTAGTGTGTTATAGTGTAGTGTGTTATAGTGTAGTGTGTTATAGTGTAGTGTGTTATAGTGTAGTGTGTTATAGTGTAGTGTGTTATAGTGTAGTGCAGTGTAGTGTGTTATAGTGTAGTGTGTTATAGTGTAGTGTGTTATAGTGTAGTGTGTTATAGTGTAGTGTGTTATAGTGTAGTGTGTTATAGTGTAGTGTGTTATAGTGTAGTGTGTTATAGTGTAGTGTGTTATAGTGTAGTGTGTTATAGTGTAGTGTGTTATAGTGTAGTGTGTTATAGTGTAGTGCAGTGTAGTGTAGTGTGTTATAGTGTAGTGTGTTATAGTGTAGTGTGTTATAGTGTAGTGTGTTATAGTGTAGTGTGTTACAGTGTAGTGTGTTATAGTGTAGTGTGTTATAGTGTAGTGTGTTATAGTGTAGTGTGTTATAGTGTAGTGTGTTATAGTGTAGTGTGTTATAGTGTAGTGTGTTATAGTGTAGTGCAGTGTAGTGTATTTATTGTACAGTCGTGTAAAGAAGCTACTCCGGGATGCTGACCTTTAGGCAGTTGCAAAGAAAAAGCCATATCTCAGACTGGCCAATAAAAAGAAAGATTAAGATGGGCAGTCTGAGATATGGCGTTTTCTTTGCAACTGGAGTCGGCTCTTCACTGTTGACGTTGAGACTGGTGTTTTGCGGGTACTATTTAATGAAGCTGCCAGTTGAGGACCTGTGAGGTGTCTGTGACCCCAAACTTTTGAACGGTAGTGTATTTACGCCCCTTTACGCATTATGCTGAATAATAATGACATTGCAGCAGACTATAGAGAACCGTTGGCTAATTTGTTGCATATAAAAAAAATCTAGACATTTATTTTGACTTATAAACTGGGTGGTTCAAGCTCTGAATGCTGATTGGCTGACAGCCGTGGTATACCACGGGTATGACAAAACGTTTATTTTTACTGCTCTAATTATGTTGGTAACCAGTTTATAAAAGCAATAAGGCCAGAGGAGGTGTGGTATATGGCCAATATACCATGGCTAAGGGCTATTCTTAGGCAAGACGCAACGCAAACTAAGACTGATGGTTTGGTTAGCTAAACTAGCAAGTCTGTTTGGTTACCACAGCAACTACTTTTAGCTAGTAAACTTGCTGGCTACTTCAGTGGATGTTGAACATGGATGACAGCGTAGGAAACTAAAATGGGGCAGATATATTTAAATCAGTTGACACCGACAGTGTGTAAACTTCTGAGGGCATAATTACACTATTATTACCCTGAGAATAAGACTGGTTCATGAATCATTTTAAACTTTTCCAGAATGTTTAGAAACTCTGTCCATGACTTTGATATTCTAAGTGTTCCAAAAGAAGGTGATTCATACTGTGTCTAGATGTTAGGACAAGAGGGCAAATATATTAATATTCCCTGCCCCCATCCTCTATTGTAGAGGGCATCTTTACCCTCTCTACCCCCGTTCTACCCTCTCTACCCTTTACCCTCTCTACCCTCTACCCTCTCTACCCTCTACCCTCTCTACCCTCTACCCTCTCTACCCTTTCTACCCTCTACCCCCTTTCTACCCTCTCTACCCTCTCTACACCCTCTCTACCTCCTCTCCTCTCCTCTCCTCTCCTCTCCTCTCCTCTCCTCTCCTCTCCTCTCCTCTCCTCTCCTCTCCTCTCCTCTCCTCTCCTCTCCTCTCCTCTCCTCTCCTCGTCTCGTCAGTCACACTATCTAACAGATCACTCCACAACACAGTGTCACACCCCTCTGTATTCTAAAAAGGTTTTACTGTAGTTCTTTCATATTCAGGGTATGTTCTAAACCGGCAGCACAGTTAGCCACCTAACTTGACTTTAACATTCCTGCATCTATATACATATTGTAGATTTTGATCTTTTTGTGAGAGGTACGTGTGCAAGTGTGTGCGTGTGTGTGTGCGAGTGTGTGCGTATGATGTGTGCTTGTGCATGCCTGTGTGTGTGTGGTGGCTGTGTGTTGAGGATGTGGGAAATATATAAAGTCTAAAGCCCTGACACATTGTGTTACAGAGGAAATAAAGAGTGCTAGAGTTCTACTCCCCCTCTCCGAACCTCGCTGAGCGCCACAAATATGGTTCAGATTGGCCAACATTCCCAGAGATCAACTTCTTGTGGACCGACGAGATCAGCTTCTGATGGACCGACGAGATCAGCTTCTGATGGACCGACGAGATCAGCTTCTGATGGACCGACGAACGGATGAACAGGAAAAAACTGTGATGGTGCTAAACAGGCCTGGCCCAGACTACAAAATGTTGGGGTTAATTTAGACAGAATGTTGGGGTTAATTTAGACAGAATTTTAGGGGTTAATTCAGACATGATGTTAGTGGTTAATTTAGACAGAATGTTAGGGGTTAATTTAGACAGAATGTTGGGGTTAATTTAGAGAGAATGTTGGGGTTTATTTTGACAAAATGTTAGGGGTTAATTTAGACAGAATGAATGTTAGGGGTTAATTTATACAGAATTCTAGGGGTTAATTTAGACAGAATGTTATGGGTTAATTTAGACAGAATGTTAGGGGTTAATTTAGACATAATGTTAGGGGTTAATTTAGACAGAATGTTAGGGGTTAATTGAGACAGAATGTTAGGGGTTAATTTAGACAGAATGTTAGGGGTTAATTTAGACAGAATGTTGGGGGTTAATTTAGACATAATGTTGGGGTTAATTTAGACAGAATGTTAGGGGTTAATTTAGACAGAATGTTAGGGGATAATTTAGACAGAATGTTGGGGTTAATCTTGACAGAATGTTAGGGGTTAAATTAGACAGAATGTTAGGGGTTAATTTAGACATAATGTTGGGGTTAATTTAGACAGAATGTTAGGGGTTAAATTAGACAGAATGTTGGGGTTAATTTAGATAGAATGTAGGGGTTAATTTCAGGCAAAACGTTAGGGTTTAATTTAGACAGAATGTTGGGGTTAAGCTTCAGTCCTGATAATATCAATTTCTAACCACTGAATTCCGTTTTAGTATAAAAACATCCTAAAGTGGAAAAAACTAAACATTCTGTACTCAACTGAGGCTGGAATGAATTAAAACCCGCCTTAGCATTGTTTGTACAGTATCTTTATTTACAATATTCATCCCGTGCCTACACACTTCTAATTCTGAAAAGTGAAACCTGTGAGGTGCATCAATCTGGTAGTAGTTGTAGGATTTTATACAGTACCCAAGACCAGTCTGTGAGTTAATTTGACCATTGGAAAAAGAGCTACTGTGTAAATACTCCACTGTGGTAAGAGGTATCTAGCTCTATCTCTTTCCACATGTACAGCGTAGCGGGACCCTATCTGTCGCAGCACTCCAGCCAGGTCGCTCAAGTTCCAATGTGATATTAGATATCCATCCAGGTCCCCAGGACATCAGGAATCGGCTTCAATACCAATACCGACCACTAGGGGCAACAGTGAGCGCTATTCCCATCAAGTAGACCTGGGTTGCTAGAGCATTGTGGACGGGGGTGGTGGATGGGCATACGCTGTGAGCTCCGGCTCTGGGGGTGATGGATGGGCATACGCTGTGAGCTCCGGCTCTGGGGATGGTGGATGGGCATACGCTGTGAGCTCCGGCTCTGAGGGTGATGGATGGGCATACGCTGTGAGCTCCGGCTCTGAGGGTGATGGATGGGCATACGCTGTGAGCTCCGGCTCTGGGGATGGTGGATGGGCATACGCTGTGCGCTCCGGCTCTGAGGGTGATGGATGGGCATACGCTGTGAGCTCCGGCTCTGAGGGTGGTGCATTCAATCCCTGTGACAGGCACTTATTTTTAGTTTTTTTAGTTTAAAATTTTCCCAAACCTTAACCTACCTAAACTTAACCGTCATAAATCGATGTCTATTCCCCCCAAATTAATTGAGATACAGCCTATATTGGGCCTATCTGAATTCTAGCTACATTTGAAGCACATGTTGTGCCCTAGAAAGTAATACGTAACACTGTAAAACTGTAAAGAGATTTGTTTATTATAAACCCTAAAATGTTGATAGGAAATACCTGTCATTGAAATTACAAAGTCATTTGTGGAATATTAGATTTCTACGTTGTGTAAAAGCACAATTTTCCTTTAGAAAATTGTAGACTGTTTCTTTAGAAACATCAGGTTTGTGATGATGACAAGACATCAGTCATTCATTCATTCTGTGAACATTGATCACCTGAAAAATATATCTCTTTTCCTTTTTTGTCTGTGGCCCCAGATGTTTGGATACACTGGGAAAGTTACCTGAGTGGTATCCTATGAAACAGATTTGAGGAGTTGGCGAGGTAACTTTGGACAACTCTGAGTTCAACTCGGGAGAACTGGTGAAACGAAAGTGGGTCACCTTTTAGGCTGGTACATTTCTATGGCAATGAATCCTTCAGAACTAACCTGCTCCAGGGCAGGCTAACTCACAGCTATCTCCGCTCACCCTGAATGAAATGACTGAGCCATGAGTTGAGGACCAAAGAGATCAGATTCCCTCCCTCTCACAAAGATTGCATCATCATCCCCTTAATTTGAGGAAGACGACTGCTACTCAATATTAGGAAGGGGTTTCTAATGTTTCGTATACTCAGTGTATATATCAATGCGTTATCTAAACTGCGGACGCAAATCCGCCATAGAAATACAATTGGTAATGGTTTGGTAATATGGATAGTCTAACTATTGAACAGTTTGGTAATATGGATAGTCTAACTATTGAACAGTTTGGTAATATGGATAGTCTAACTATTGAACAGTTTGGTAATATGGATAGTCTAACTATTGAACAGTTTGGTAATATGGATAGTCTAACTATTGAACAGTTTGGTAATATGGATAGTCTAACTATTGAACAGTTTGGCCCCGTGTAGCTCAATTGGTAGAGCATGGCGCTTGCAACGCCAGGGTTGTGGGCTCCATTCCCACGGGGGACAAGTATGAAAAAACAAACCAAAAAAAACATGTATGTATTCACTAACTGTAAGTCGCTCTGGGTAAGAGCGTCTGCTAAATGACTAAAATGTAAAAATGTAATATGGATAGCCTAACTATTGAACGGTTTGGAGCGTGTACTGAAGTAATGGACAGGTTCGTTTTGCAAGGCCCTGATCCCCAGGCGGGTGGAGAGTTCTCTTTACTATCAATGGAATGGTCGAAAACGTGCGAACCCTATTTTAATTTGCTCCATGGCAAGGCGGCAAAGTGTTGCGTTATCACTAGTTACCACAGCCACAAAGTCATAAACCCCGGCTATTTCCACATTCTCTTCTTAAAGTCTGATTTTAAACCTAACCTTAACCCTAAGTTTAACCACACTGCTAACATTAGCCTAATCCTAACCTTAAATTAAGACCAAAAAGCTCATTTTGATTTTAACGAATTTGTACACTATAGACAATTTTGACTTTGTGGCTGTTTTATCTGGAAACCCTAGCTACAGAGAAAAGCTGTTTGGCTCTCAGACGACTCGTGAATTGGAAGAACTTTGCAGCAGGTGTTTCTGATCAATAAACATTGCCATGCTGGTGGATGGTAAGAGTTAAATAAAAACCAGGCCTGAAACAAAATGTAGGCTGGAAAATAATTGGCAGGTCATCTCATAGAAAAAGACACGTGACTCTCATAATCCGACCAAAACGATGACCTATTGACTGACATCGTTGTGCGACATCGTGGGTAACCTCTGGCCATCGTCTTTCAGCTCAAAAAAAGTGAATGCATTTTAAACTTCACGCACAGTAACACTTTTATATTACTTATTAATACAATTATTTTATCGATAAGAATGGGGAAAAGGGTGCTTTTGGTTGTGCATTGATAACCAATAGTCGGCATTAACTATAAGCAATAAAGTATATTTCACACCATAGCTGCTGAATTAGGGTGGCAGGTAGCCTAGTGGTTAAGAGCATTGGACCAGAGCCGACTAGGGGAAAAATCTGTCGATGTGCCTTTGAGCAAGGCACTTTACCCTAATTGCTCCTTTAAGTGGCTCTGGATAAGAATGTCTGCTAAATGACTAAAATGTAAAGTTTATTTGATTTTGGCACAAAGGAGAATGTGTCACTGACCCCGCCCATGGATTGATGTTTCAGTGTTGTCTCAATGAAGAGTTCAGCATTCAACTAGCGACATGCACGCGCATTTCCAAGCCTGCTGGAGTTCTGGTTAGCTTTCTAAAACCCTGAGTGGATCTAGCTGACTTCGTAAGATACCCCTCCGGTTGTTAGCTAGCTAGCCAGAGGTAACATCACTGAACAAAGTGGAAACAAATGGTTAACGACTCGCGAGTAGTTTTACAATGGCCCACCGTTTATGAATGTAAAATGCCGTCTGGGCAAAACCGCTATAGGAAGTAAACAAATTAAATTAAAAATTAAATTAAATTAAAAATGTTGCGCCGATAAAGTGGGTCAGATCTTTTGACCTAGTTCGGCTAGACGCAACCATGATGCTATCGAACCTGCACTCACTTGTTTCGCTAGGGCACTCGAAAACAACGGTACAGCGAAGCCTTATCCTTACAACAATTACTATCTGGGAGATTTTTTATTTTTATTTTTTGCACAGTGCTCCCAAAATAAAACTCCTGGTCCAACAGCAAAATATTTTCATTGTTGCCCATGCGAGGAAGTTAGGCTGGCCATTTTTAGCTAGGTAGCCTATGACAACAAAAACTAAAAGTGTATGACAGAGTCATAGACCATTTTGACAACATGAAAGAGAGGATGGCGTTCAACTAGTCTAAGTAGGGTGAGTCAACTTATTTTACTTGCACGCACACGCAAGCACACACTCTCACACACACACAAACACACTCACTCACACACACACACACATTCACTCTCTCACACACCCACGCACTCACACACACACGCACACGCACACACACACACACACTCACACGCGCACATATGCGCACGCAAGCACACACACACTCACACACGCACACACAAATCAGTATCATGGACAGCCGCATGATATTTAGCAACACTGATTGGACTGTAACTTGCTTGACCATGCCGCAGGTGAAATAACTGTTTGTTTCATGCAATATGCTTTGTGGACTTCACCAGACAGATGTTGCTCTCCAGTTTTGTGATTAAACAAACGTATGTGTAGTTGAATTTATTCCGCCACTGTGTGACTGTTGTCTTCCTGTTGTCAGGACCGTAGTGTATATACTGTAGTACTGGTTATAGAGATAGAGCCTAACACCTCTCTCCTCTCCTATCCTGCGTTCTTTCATCGGTCCAGAGGAAAGTACAGCCACTAGATGATTTAGGCTCTCTGTCGTTCTGTCTCTCTCTCTCTCTCTCTCTCTCTCTCTCTCTCTCTCTCTCTCTCTCTCTCTCTCTCTCTCTCTCTCTCTCTCTCTCTCTCTCTCTCTCTCTCTCTCTCTCTCTCTCTCTCTCTCTCTCTCTCTCTCTCTCTCTCTCTCTCTCTCTCTCTCTCTGTCTCTCTCTCTCTCTCTCTCTCTCTCTGTCTCTCTCGCTCTCTCACTCTCTCTTTCTCGCTCTCTCTCTTTCTCCCTCTCTCTCTTTCTCCCTCTCTCTTTCTCCCTCTCTCTCTTTCTCCCCCTCTCTACCCCTCTCTACCCCTCTCTCTCTCTCTCCCCCTCCCTCTCTCGCTCTACCTCCTCCTCTCTCTCTCTCTCTCAATTCAAAGGGCTTCATTGGCATGGGAAACATATGTTAACGTTGCCAAAGCAAGTGAAGTAGATAGTAAACAAAAGTGAAATAAACAATAAATATTAACAGTAAACATTACACTCAGAAGTTCCAAAATAATAGACATTTCAAATGTCATATTATGTCTATATACAGTGTTGTAACAATGTGCAAATAGTTAAAGTACAAATGGGAAAATAAATAAACATAAATATGGGTTGTATTTACAATGGTGTTTGTTCTTCACTGGTTGCCCTTTTCTTGTGGCAACAGGTCACAAATCTTGCAGCTGTGATGGCACACTGTGGTTTTTCACCCAGTAGATAAGGGAGTTTATCAAAATTGGGTTTGTTTTCTAATTCTTTGTGGATCTCTGCAATCTGAGGGAAATATGTGTCTCTAATATGGCCATACATTTGGCAGGAGGTTAGGAAGTGCAGCTCAGTTTCCACCTCATTTTGTGGGCAGTGTTCACATAGCCTGTCTTCTCTTGAGAGCCAGGTCTGCCTATGGCAGCCTTTCTCAATAGCAAGGCTATGCTCACTGAGTCTGTACATAGTCAAAGCTTTCCTTAAGTTTGGGTTAGTCACAGTGGTCAGGTATTCTGCCACTGTGTACTCTCTGTTTAGGGCCAAGTAGCATTCTAGTTAGCTGTTTTTTTGTTAATTCTTTCCAATGTGTCAAGTAATTATCTTTTTGTTTTCTCATGATTTGGGTCTAATTGTGTTGCTGTCCTGGGGCTCTGTGGGGTCTGTTTGTGTTTGTGACCAGAGGCCCAGGACCAGCTTACTTAGGGGACTCTTCTCCAAGTTCATCTCTCTGTAGGTGATGGCTTTGTTGTGGAAGGTTTGGGAATCGCTTCCTTTTAGGTGGTTGTAGAATTTAACATCTATTTTCTGGATTTTGATAATTAGCGGGTATCGGTCTAATTTTGCTCTGCATGCATTATTTGGTGTTTTTCGTTGTACACAGAGGATATTTTTGCAGAATTCTGCATGCAGAGTCTCAATATGGTGTTTGTCCCATTTAGTGAATTTCTGGTTGGTGAGCGGAACCCAGACCTCACAACTATAAAGGGCAATGGGTTCTATAACTGATTCAAGTATTTTTAGCTCTCTCTCTCTCTCTCTCTGTAAGGTTTGATAAACTGGCCAACTCAGAGGAAAACCTCCTCCTCCTCCCCCTCCCCTCCTCCTCCCCAGGAGTTCAAACCACAGGCCCCAGATCAGAGGTAATCCCATAATGACTGTTTGTCACCACGATTCTGACGTCACCACACAGCTCTGAGATCAGCCTTCAGGCTTTACTACAGATGCAGAGGATAATTTACACACACACTACTGTTTCTCCTGGGTGTGTGTGTGTGTGTGTGTGTGTGTGTGTGTGTGTGTGTGTGTGTGTGTGTGTGTGTGTGTGTGTGTATGTGTGTGTGCAGAGCTCTAAAGTGTGACCAATTTGGTCGCACATGCGACTAAAAATCTTGCTGTGCGTATCTTCCAGTACTTTTATTTTGGGAGCACTGTGCAACTAAAAAAAATATCCAATAAAAAACTCAATGCCTAACAATGTTTCGCCTCAGCACTCTTCTCTTCACCAAACAGACAAGACAGACTGATGCTTTGTTTACAAACCATAACCAATCATAATGCTACAAATGCTAATTAAACCAATCACAATCTAGGCACACAACCAATCCCTTTTTTTTGCGCAAACTTTCCCTCAGAGCTGTGCCACCCCTTTCTGGCAGGTAATGGCATTAGCTAGAAAGTTAGCTAGCAAGAATAACAACAACGAAACAGGGTGGAATTGAAGCTTTCTTTTAACAAAACAAAAAAACTAATGAGGAAAATGATCAACCACAACCAGAAGAAGATGATGAGGACAATGTCTGCTACCGATCCACCTGAAAAAGATGCTTCAATAGGAGACGTGGGACAAAACTAGCAACACAATATTCTGTTGAAAGTGTTAAAGTTAAAACACGAGGCGTTGTAGTAGTAACTGGGTCCAGAAGCCTAAAACACGACGCGTTGCTAAAACATAAATTAAGCCATCAGGCTAAATCAAATCAAATGTTATTTGCCCCGAATACAACAAGTGTAGACTTTACCGTGAACATGCAAACTAATGAGCCCTTTCCCAACAATGCAGTTAAAAAGTATGAAAATGAACAAATAGTACTGGTACCGAGTCAGTGCACTGGGGTGGTTGGGTTAGTAGGGGTAGTTGGGGTGGTTGATTGAGGTAATATGTCTTGCTGATGTTGAGGGAGAGGTTGTTGTCCTGGCACCACACTGCCAGGTCTTTGACCTCCTCCCTATAGGCTGTCGTTGGTGATCAGGTCTACCACCGTCGTGTCGTCAGCAAACTTAATGATGGTGTTGGAGTCATGCCTGGCCACGCAGTCGTGGGTGAACAGGGAGTACAGGAGGGGGCTAAGCACGCACCCCTGAGGGGCCCCCGTGTTGAGGGTCAGCTTGATGGATGTGTTGTTGTTTGCCCTCACCATCTGGGGGTGGCTCATCAGAAAGTCCAGTATCCAATTGCAGAGGGAGGTATTTAATCCCAGGGTCCTTAGTTTAGTGATGAGCTTGGAGTGCACGATGGTGTTCTCCGTTTTGCTCTACGACCCCCCACAAGTGTATAAAGAGTTACCCGTCTAACAGAACACAGAGGGTGTTCTTTAATGGAAGCCTCTCTAACATAATCCAGGTAGAGACAGGCATTTGAGTAAAGCCAGTGTGTGTCTGTATGTGGATCACTCAACACTATACATGTCAGCTACTACAGCGACTGAATTGACTGCAACACTTAACCTTTACGGGATTGGTGTCCCGTATACGGGACGGTTGAGCTAATATGCGCTAATGTGAATAGCATGATTGTTGTAAGTAACAGCAAACTTTCCAGGACATAGACATGTGTTATATGGGCAGAAAGCTTAAATTCTTGTTAATCTAACTGCACTGTCCAATTTACAGTAGCTATTACAGTGAAAAAAATACCATGCTATTGCTTGAGGAGAGTGCACAACAACAAAAAACGTATCACAGCAACTGGTTTGATACATTCACCTCTGAAGGTAAATAATGTACTTACGTTCAATTAATCTTGCTCTGATTTGTCATCCTGAGGGTCCCAGAGATAAATTGTAGCATAGTTTCGTTTGAAATGTAGGAACTTAAATGTAGGAACTTGGTTCTACTGTTCGAACCCCTGCTGTCTCTGGCTCCACACCCACCCCGCCCGGACATCTAGATGTGTGAAAGTTAGTGTATAAGCTAATGATCCATCATGTATGATATTCCTGAGAGTGTGTAAACGTACATTTTGTATTGCCATATCATTTTTGTATGTTCTCTATAGTTTGTACTTGAAAAATGTATCAATTGACCAATTGACCAATTCGGGCAGACTTGATAGTCCAGTATTGCAATGCTTCACTGGATCAATCTGAAACTTTGCACACACACTGCTGCCATCTAGTGGCCAAAATGTAAATAGCGCCTAAACTGCAATATTATATTGTGGCCTTTCTCTTGCATTTCAAAGATGATTAAAAAATATATAAATAGATAATGCATGTTTTTTTGTTTGTATTATCTTTTACCAGATCTAATGTGTTATATTCTCCTACATTCATTTCAGATTTCCACAAACTTCAGTGTTTCCATTCAAATGGTATCAATAAATATAATAATAATAATAATAATAATAATAATAATAATAATAATAATAATAATAATAATAATAATAATATGCATATCCTTGCTTCAGGTCCTGAGCTACAGGCAGTTAGATTTGGGTATGTCATTTTAGGCGAAAATTGAAAAATGGGTCCGATCCATAAGAGGTCAACAAAGAGCTGCAGTTAGTTTCAGAATGGCTGGCAAGGAATAAGTTAGTCCTACATATTTCTAAAACTAAAACCATTGTATTTGGGACAAATCATTCACTAAACCCTAAACCTCAACTAAATCTTGTAATAAATAATGTGGAAATTCAGCAAGTTGAGGAGACTAAATTGCTTGGAGTAACCCAGGATTGTAAACTGTCGTGGTCAAAACATATTGATACAACAGTAGCTAAGATGGGGAGAAGTCTGTCCATAATAAAGCGCTGCTCTTCCTTCTTAACAGCACTATCAACAAGGCAGGTCCTACAGGCTCTAGTTTTGTCGCACCTGGACTACTGTTCAGTCGTGTGATCAGGTGCCACAAAAAGGGACTTGCAATTGGCTCAGAACAGGGCAGTGCAGCTGGCCCTTGGATGTACACAGAGAGCTAACATTATAGTAGCAAAGGCCAAATTCAATATTTTATCTCCCTGCTGCTGTTGAACCAGGTCTCTCTTGAAAAATAGATTTTATCTCACTGAGAAAAACCTGTATAAATAAAGTAATGTGCATGTCAATCTCTCCTGGCTCAAAGTGGAGGAGAGATTGACTTCATCACTACTTGTATTTGTGAGAGGTATTGACATGTTGAATGAACCGAGCTGTCTGTTTGAACTACTAGCACACAGCTCGGACACCCATTCATACCCCACAAGACATGCCACCAGAGGTCTCTTCACAGTCCCCAAGTCCAGAACAGACTATGGGAGGCGCACAGTACTACATAGAGCCATGACTGCATGGAACTCTATTCCACATCAAGTAACCGTTTACAGTTTGCAGTTGCACAATAAAGGTTATATTTTAATCAAGTATATAAATATATTTGCTCTTGCACTTTTGAATACGATCAATGTTCTGTTTTGTATGTTACATTTGTTTGTCCAAAACTAATCACCTATGTAAATAGGTTTGCTGTTGCACTTTTGAAAACAATTATTAAAAGTTGTTTTAATTCTGTCTGGCCCAGTCTCTAGTGATGTGTTCCTGTTTTTATTCTGTCTGGCCCACTCTCTAGTGATGTGTTCCTGTTTTTATTCTGTCTGGCCCAGTCTCTAGTGATGTGTTCCTGTTTTTATTCTGTCTGGCCCACTCTCTAGTGATGTGTTCCTGTTTTTATTCTGTCTGGCCCACTCTCTAGTGATGTGTTCCATCATCAAGGTATCAATTGATGACAATTAACAATGATAGGACAGTCATTTGCAGTAAAAAATATGTAATACAATTCTGGTCAATTTTTTCTGGTGCTCCTTACTTTTTGAAGTTAGGAGCACCAGTGCTACCAATGAAACAGGTTAATGTAGAGCCCTGTGTGTCTGCAGCAGGCAAAGAGAACCTGGCCAACCAGACAGGATGACAGCTACAATCATTTCCAAACAAAGAAAGAGGGGGAGGAAAGAGGGGGAGGAAAGAGAGGGGGGAAAGAGGGGGAGGAAAGAGGGGGAGGAAAGAGAGGGGGGAAAGAGGGGGAGGAAAGAGAGGGGGAGGAAAGAGAGGGAGGTCCCTAATGACATCACTTCATGGAGGTCCCTAATGACGTCACTTCATGGAGGTCCCTAATGACATCACTTCATGGAGGTCCCTAATGACATCACTTCATGGAGGTCCCTAATGACATCACTTCATGGAGGTCCCTAATGACATCACTTCATGGAGGTGCCTAATGACATCACTTCATGGAGGTCCCTAATGACATCACTTGTACTTAAAAATAGGGAGGGGAGGAAAGGAGAATGGATGGAGGGGGGAGGGGGAGGAGCGAGAGGGAGGGGAGGGGAGAGGGAGGAGAGAGGGGAGGGGGGAGAGGGAGGGGAGGGGAGGGGGGAGAGGAGGGGCGAGAGGGGGAGGGGGGATAGGGAGGAGGGGGAGGGGGGAGAGGGGGAGGGGGAGAGGGAGGGGAGGAGAGGGGGAGTGGGGAGAGGGGCGAGAGGGAGAGGAGGAAAGGAGTGGAGTGGAGGAGGAGAACACATTAAGATGTGTCGAGGGCTGAGGGTCAGCTGCTAACGACAGAACAGAGACACCCGGGAGAAACGTTTCCTCTTTTAGACTCCTTCTGATGTTGACGTGTCACTCACCACCTGCTGTG